>NC_134903.1:25000-140000 GCF_041734735.1 Babylonia areolata | reverse complement strand
CAGAGTTTGTGACGTTTAGTTGCTGATGACGTATGCATAGAAACAGTACGAATAGTCCTAGAGAACGCTGACCAAAATACAGGCAAGAAATGGTTTTCGTCTCTCTCCAGTTTAAACCCGGACAAAGAGATCAACAAGTCTGAAGACTTGACTTCAGTGTCAGTATTAACACCACCTTGAATGAAGACGTGACCTTCAGCCCCACTAAACTGGAATTCACACCAGCCCCCCGAAGTGCTAAAGCAAGTGAGTAGCCTTCTCGACTGAGAGATCAGTTGAACTTGGTAGTCATTATGCTAAAGCACTGAAACCCAATGCTCTGGACTGATGGTGAATATAAACAATCACTCTCAATAATCCATGGAATATTCCAAAGACAATGTTATAAACAGAAAATGGGAACTAGTATCACAGAATAATGACAAAATCAACAATCAATAATACATGGAGTAATCCAAACACAACGTTATAATACAAAAACGGGAAATGGTATCAGTTCTAAAACTTTCTACAAGCTTCTGGAATTATCACGTACTTCCATTCTCTCTCTCTCTCTCTCTCTCTCTGCACACATACACGCACGTACACACACACACACACGGACACACACACAACACACACACACACACACACACACAGAAGAAAAGCGCCAAAGCACTCCACCTTGCCACAAGCTGCACGTAAGTATCCCAGGTCATCTTGTGGTGGACGTCTTTCTCGTCAACCTGACGCTGTCCTATGGTCACGTGTTTCCACCATGTTTGCAGACGGTCCCTGGCTTCCGGTTCTGGTTCAAAGGAAGTGATGTCATCATCAAAGGCCCCGTTGGTTTCTTCCGCACAAAGACACCTCGCTAAAGCCTCGTCTAGATTGTGGACATTGAGGCAGTGACACAGAGCCTGTCGGACAGAACGAGAGGTCCTCACGTGCATACCGCAGTCACCAGGATTGTCAGACTCACTGCAGTGTAGGGTGAAACCTGATTCACCAGGATTGTCAGACACACTGCAGTGTAGGGTGAAACCTGAATCACCAGGATTGTCAGACACACTGCAGTGTAGGGTGAAACCTGAATCACCAGGATTGTCAGACACACTGCAGTGTAGGGTGAAACCTGAATCACCAGGATTGTCAGACACACTGCAGTGTAGGGTGAAACCTGATTCACCAGGATTGTCAGACACACTGCAGTGTAGGGTGAAACCTGAATCACCAGGATTGTCAGACACACTGCAGTGTAGGGTGAAACCTGAATCACCAGGATTGTCAGACACACTGCAGTGTAGGGTGAAACCTGAATCACCAGGATTGTCAGACACACTGCAGTGTAGGGTGAAACCTGAATCACCAGGATTGTCAGACACACTGCAGTGTAGGGTGAAACCTGATTCACCAGGATTGTCAGACACACTGCAGTGTAGGGTGAAACCTGATTGATCAGGATTGTCTGACATGCAGTATATGCCAAAACCTTTATCACAAAGATTGTCAGACACATGCAGCGAGGGCGCACTATTTGTGTACGGAAAGAAAACCAGGATGACGTGTTTCCCAAGAAACACACTGAACAACAACCAGCCAACCCTAGTACAACCAAACACACCTTTTTGATAAATACATTGGAGCTCACAGGTTGTACAAAGTACAAAATAACAACTTCCTCAATTCATGTCATTAAATACATTGGAGCTCACAGGTTGTACAAAGTACAAAATAACAACTTCCTCAATTCATGTCATTAAATACATTGGAGCTCACAGGTTGTACAAAGTACAACAGAACAACTTCCTCAATTCATGTCATTAAATACATTGGAGCTCACAGGTTTACAAAGTACAACATAACAGCTTCTTCAATTCATGTCATTAAATACATTGGATCTCACAGGTTGTACAAAGTACAACACAACTTCCTCAATTCATGTCATTCCCCGTGCTGTTAATAAAATGGACAATGGACAGTGCAGCACAAGAAGACACGACACAGCACAGCATGACATGACACAGCACAGCATGATATGGCATGACATGACACAGTACGGCACAACATGACACAGTACAGCATGACACGACACAGTACAGCATGACATGACACAGTATGACATGACACAGTACAGCATGACACGACACAGTACAGCATGACACGACACAGTACAGCATGACATGACACAGCATGACATGACATGACACAGCATGACACGACACAATACAGCATGACATGACACCACATGACACGACACAGCACAGCATGATACGACATGACACAGCACAGCATGACATGACACAGTACAGCATGACATGACACAGCATGACATGACACAGCACAACACAACACGACATGGCAGCACAGTATGGCACAAAAGCACAACACAACACGGAAAAACAGCACAGCATGACACATAACACTGCAACACAGCACAACAAAGCACAACAACACAGTCCAATACGGCATCACACGACGCAGCACAGCACCACACAACAACAGCACAGCACAGCACAGCACCACACAACAACAGCACAGCACAGCACAGCACAGCACCACACACAACAACAGCACAGCACAGCACAGCACCACACAACAACAGCACAGCACAGCTCCACACAACAACAGCACAGCACAGCACCACACAACAACAGCACCGCACCACACCACACAACAACAGCACAGCACAGCACCACACACACAGCACAGCACAGCACAGCACAGCACCACACCACACAACAGCACAGCACAGCACAGCAGCACAGCACCACACAACAACAGCACAGCACCAGCACCACACCACACAACAGCACAGCACAGCACCACACAACAACAGCACAGCACAGCACCAGCACCACACAACAACAGCACAGCACAGCACAGCACCACACAACAACAGCACAGCACCAGCACCACACAACAACAGCACAGCACAGCACCACACAACAACAGCACCACACAACAACAGCACAGCACAGCACAGCACCACACAACAACAGCACAGCACAGCACAGCACCACACAACAACAGCACAGCACAGCACAGCACCACACAACAACAGCACAGCACAGCACCACACAACAACAGCACAGCACCGCACCACACAACAGCACAGCACAGCACCACACCACACAACAGCACAGCACAGCACAGCACAGCACCACACAACAACAGCACAGCACAGCACCGCACCGCACCACACCACACAACAACAGCACAGCACAGCACCACACCACACAACAACAGCACAGCACCACACCACACAACAACAGCACAGCACCACACCACACAACAACAGCACAGCACAGCACCACACAACAACAGCACAGCACAGCACCACACCACACAACAACAGCACAGCACAGCACCACACCACACAACAACAGCACAGCACAGCACCACACAACAACAGCACAGCACAGCACCACACACAACAACAGCACAGCACCACACAACAACAGCACAGCACAGCACCACACAACAACAGCACAGCACCACACCACACAACAACAGCACAGCACAGCACCACACAACAACAGCACAGCACAGCACCACACCACACAACAACAGCACCACACCACACAACAACAGCACAGCACCACACAACAACAGCACCGCACAGCAGCACACAACAACAGCACCGCACCACACCACACAACAACAGCACAGCACACAACAACAGCACAGCACCACACAACAACAGCACAGCACAGCACCGCACCGCACCACACCACACAACAACAGCACAGCACAGCACCACACCACACAACAACAGCACAGCACCACACAACAACAGCACAGCACAGCACAGCACCACACAACAACAGCACAGCACAGCACCACACCACACAACAACAGCACAGCACCACACAACAACAGCACAGCACCACACCACACAACAACAGCACAGCACAGCACCACACAACAACAGCACAGCACCACACCACACAACAACAGCACAGCACAGCACCACACCACACAACAACAGCACAGCACAGCACCACACAACAACAGCACAGCACAGCACCACACAACAACAGCACAGCACCACACCACACAACAACAGCACAGCACAGCACCACACAACAACAGCACAGCACAGCACAGCACCACACAACAACAGCACAGCACAGCACCACACAACAACAGCACAGCACCACACCACACAACAATAGCACAGCACAGCACCACACAACAACAGCACAGCACCACACCACACAACAACAGCACAGCACAGCACCACACCACACAACAACAGCACAGCACAGCACCACACAACAACAGCACAGCACCACACCACACAACAATAGCACAGCACAGCACCACACAACAACAGCACAGCACCACACCACACAACAACAGCACAGCACAGCACAACACAACAACAGCACAGCACCACACCACACAACAACAGCACAGCACAGCACCACACAACAACAGCACAGCACAGCACCACACCACACAACAACAGCACATCACAGCACCGTACAAGACGGCACAACACAGCACAGCACAGCACCGTACAAGACGGCACAACACAGCACAGCACAGCCTGGTACAAGACACGGTACAGCACAGCCCGGTACAAGACACAGCACAGCACAGCACGGTACAAGACACAGCACAGCATAGCACAGCACAGCACGGTACAAGACACAGCACAGCATAGCACAGCACAGCACGGTACAAGACACAGCACAGCATAGCACAGCACAGCACGATACAAGACACAGCACAGCACAGTACGGTACAAGACACAGCATAGCACAGCAGAGCACGATACAAGACACAGCACATCACGATACAAGACACAGCACAGCACAGTACGGTACAAGACACAGCACAGCACAGCACGATACAAGACACAGCACAGCACATCACGGTACAAGACACAGCACAGCACAGCACGATACAAGACACAGCGTAGCACATCACGGTACAAGACACAGCACAGCACATCACGATACAAGACACAGCACAGCACGGTACAAGACACAGCACAGCACAGCACGGTACAAGACACAGCACAGTACAGCACCGTACAAGACACAGTACAGCACATCACGATACAAGACACTGCACAGCACAGCACATCACGATACAAGACACAGCACAGCACAGTACGGTACAAGACACAGCATAGCACAGCACAGCACGGTACAAGACACAGTACAGCACAGTACGGTACAAGACACAGCATAGCACAGCACATCACGATACATGACACAGTACAGCACGGTACAAGACACAGCATAGCACAGCACAGCACGGTACAAGACACAACATAGCACAGCACGGTACAAGACACAGCACAGCATAGCACAGCACAGCACGGTACAAGACACAACATAGCACAGCACGGTACAAGACACAGCACAGCATAGCACAGCACAGCACGGTACAAGACACAGCACATCACGATACAAGACACAGTACAACACAGTACAGTACAAGACACAGCACATCACGATACAAGACACAGTACAACACAGTACGGTACAAGACACAGCATAGCACAGCACAACACGGTACAAGACACAGCACAGCACAGCACGGTACAAGACACAGTACAGCACAGCACAGCACGGTACAAGACACAGCACAGCACAACACGGTACAAGACACAGCACAGCACAACACGATACAAGACACAGCACAGCACGGTACAAGACACAGCATAGCACAGCACAGCACGGTACAAGACACAGCATAGCACAGTACAGCACAGTACGGTACAAGACACAGCATAGCACAGCACAGCACAGCACGGTACAAGACACAGTACGGTACAAGACACAGCACAGCACAGCACGGTACAAGACACAGTACAACACAGTACGGTACAAGACACAGCATAGCACAGCACAGCACGGTACAAGACAGCACATCACGATACAAGACACAGCACAGCAAAGCACGGTCCAAGACAGTACAGCACAGTACGGTACAAGACACAGCATAGCACAGCACAGCACAGCACGGTACAAGACACAGTACAACACAGTACGGTACAAGACACAGCATAGCACAGCACAGCACAGTACAAGACAGCACATCACGATACAAGACACAGCACAGCAAAGCACGGTCCAAGACAGTACAGCACATCACGATACAAGACACAGCACAGCAAAGCACGGTCCAAGACAGTACAGCACAGCACGGTACAAGACACAACACAGCAAAGCACGGTCCAAGACACAGTACAGCACAGCACGGTACAAAACACAGCACAGCACAGCACGATACAAGAAATCACAGCACAGCACCACACCACACAGCACAGCACAACACAGCACAGTACAAGACAGCACAGCACTGCACAGCATGGTGCAAGACACAGCACAACACAACACAACACAGCGTGCACAGCGCAGCACAAGACACAGCACGGCACAACACAGCAAAGCACAGCACACCCAGCACAACACAACACAGCACAACGCAACACAGCACAACACAACACAACACACAGTACAACACAGCACAGCACACAGCGTGGCAGGCAAACCTGACGCAGTGGCCCTGCAGCAAGCAGCACGTGCCTGAGCCTGTGCCTGGACAGGAAGGGGAGGGCCAGCACTGTGCTGACAGGAGGGGGCGGCACCAGGTCACACGTCAGGTACCTCATCACCAGTCCTGCCTGCTGCAGCTGTCTGACGGCCTTGCTCACTGTCTGCACCACGCTTTTCTGCACCATGTCTTCTGCTTCTGTCTGCACCACGCTTCTCTGCACCATGCCTTCCGCTTCTGTCTTCTCCACAATGCTTCTCTGCACCACGCTTCTCTGCACCATGTCTTCTGCTTCTGTCTGCACCACACTTCTCTGCACCATGTCTTCTGCTTCTGTCTGCACCACACTTCTCTGCACCATGTCTTCTGCTTCTGTCTGCACCACACTTCTCTGCACCATGTCTTCTGCTTCTGTCTGCACCACACTTCTCTGCACCATGTCTTCTACTTCTGACTTCACCACACTTCTCTGCACCATGTCTTCCGCTTCTGTCTGCACCACACTTCTCTGCACTGTGTTTTCTTCCGCTCCTGTCTGCACCACGTTTTTCTGCACCATGTCTTCTGCTTCTGTCTGCACCACACTTCTTCTACGCACCATATCTTCCTCTTCTGTCTGTGGCTGGGTTTTTGATCCGTCCGAGTCCTCTACCTGTCTTGTGTTTACCCGTCCTGTGTTTAACTGTCCTGTATCCTTTACCTGTCCTGTGTTTAACTGTCCTGTATCCTTTACCTGTCCTGTGTTTACCTGTCCTGTGTCCTCCACCTGTCCTGTTTCCACCTGTCCTGTATCTTTTACCTGTCCTGTGTCCTCCACCTGTCCTGTTTCCACCTGTCCTGTATCCTTTACGTGTCCTGTTTCCACCTGTCCTGTATCCTTTACCTGTCCTCTGTCCTCCACCTGTCCTATTTCCACCTGTCCTCTGTCCACCTGTCCTGTATCCTTTACCTGTCCTGTTTCCACCTGTCCTGTATCCTTTACGTGTCCTGTTTCCGCCTGTCCTGTGTCCTCCACCTGTCCTGTTTCCAGGTTGTGAGGAGGACTGGTGACTGAGGCCCCAGTCCACCTGTCTTTCATGGTCTTCACTTCCATCACCACCAGCCCGTGGTTCCGGCTGATGATCAGCACGTCGTACTCACCTCTTCGGAAATTATCGTCTTCAAAGTCAAAGGCGGAAGGGAATGAGCTCTTTGGGGTGACGTGTGTTACCTGTTCTGCCAGCTGTGCGAACAGAGATGGGAAATCTTCCACAGCTTTTTTCCGCTTCTTTCTGGAACTTTCCGGGCACGGTTCCCGCTCGTTGCCTTCAGCTGTGGTGGAGATGACGCCTCCATGCTGAGCACTACCATTCGGAGATGTCTGTTCCAGAGTCGGGGTACTGTTGGTAATGTGTTGAACCTTCTCATTACTCAGTGGTGTTTCCTCACTTTTCTTTCTGTTTGGGTTTGTTTTTGGGTCATCACTACCGTCTTTGGCTTTCGGGGTCTGACTTCTGAGTGCTTTGGGGAGCAGGTGAAATAAGTAGTTCTCCAGTTTGTAGCCGAACAAAAGGAACATGGGTGCGTCTGCAGTCTGTGAAAGGTGCTGCAGACAGCGCGCCGTGAGGTCTTCAGTCTGACACCCCTCCCGGGTGGACTTGTCCGTCTGTTTCTGCAGCTGCACCCTGCCTCCCTGTCTGTCCGCCGGCCACAGACTGAAGGAGTAGTCCTTGATGGTCCGGTAGATGGCTGTCCGGTTGAAATGCATGACGGGAACAACATGGCTGCCTGTCATTAGATCCGGGTACCGCTGGTGAATGGACTGCACCATCTCCTTGGTGACGTCCTGATATGTAATGGACAGAAATACAGGCGGTTGTACTGGTCAGTCATATGCACAGTATTGTGTGTCATTGTTAGTGGCAGGTAGGCTTAATGAAGTTTGTTTTACCTCACATAATTCTGTGAGAAGAGTGCATTCTGTTGGACATGTGGTGAAAGGTGTTGACGATTGTTACATATCAGCCCAACTGCTTTAGAAAGGTGTTGATTGTTACATATCAGCCCAACTGCTTTAGAAAGGTGTTGATTGTTACATATCAGCCCAACTGCTTTAGAAAGGTGTTGATGATTGTTACATATCAGCCCAACTGTTTTAGATAGGTGTTGATGATTGTTACATATCAGCCCAACTGTTTTAGATAGGTGTTGATGATTGTTACATATCAGCCCAACTGTTTTAGAAAGGTGTTGATGATTGTTACATATCAGCCCAACTGTTTTAGATAGGTGTTGATGATTGTTACATATCAGCCCAACTGCTTTAGATAGGTGTTGATGATTGTTACATATCAGCCCAACTGCTTTAGAAAGGTGTTGATGATTGTTACATATCAGCCCAACTGTTTTAGATAGGTGTTGATGATTGTTACATATCAGCCCAACTGTTTTAGATAGGTGTTGATGATTGTTACATATCAGCCCAACTGCTTTAGAAAGGTGTTGATGATTGTTACATATCAGCCCAACTGTTTTAGATAGGTGTTGATGATTGTTACATATCAGCCCAACTGTTTTAGAAAGGTGTTGATGATTGTTACATATCAGCCCAACTGTTTTAGATAGGTGTTGATGATTGTTACATATCAGCCCAACTGTTTTAGATAGGTGTTGATGATTGTTACATATCAGCCCAACTGTTTTAGATAGGTGTTGATGATTGTTACATATCAGCCCCACTGCTTTAGAAAGGTGTTGATTGTTACATATCAGCCCAACTGTTTTAGATAGGTGTTGATGATTGTTACATATCAGCCCAACTGCTTTAGAAAGGTGTTGATGATTGTTACATATCAGCCTAACTGCTTTAGAAAGGTGTTGATGATTGTTACATATCAGCCCAACTGCTTTAGACAGAGTTGTGTGATGCTTGGAAGGAACTCATTAGAAATAACATGTTGTTGGAAAATCGCATCAGAATGATGTACTGTTGGTTTTGATCACACACGCACACATGCACACAAACACACTTAAACACACACACACTCCACACACCCATTTGAGAGCACTCAGTAAGTGTGCAGCATCGTTTGCAAAATTTAATAGACAGTCGAAATACCCTATGCAAACGACACAGTTTCGGAGATTCCTGTCAAAACATGCTTCTTTTTTTTTTTTTTTTTTTTTTTTTTGCTGCCCCATCATCTGCACCGTTTTAGTGGCATTACTCCCACGCCGCTCATTTGGATTTCCCCATACACGGCCACACCCGGGTTCGTCCGTTGCAGTTCCAGTTTCGGCAATCCACAGGGAACCATCGATGTTAGGTCGCCAGGAGGCCACACACCAGAGGAGACCCTGCACTGCTGCTGAGTCACTTCGGTGGTGTTCAGTGGTGCCTGTTCTGTTTTAACGTACTTAAGACACCACCTACTAAGCCCCCAACTAACGACAATAATGGCTTAGTCGCGGAGCCAGACAGTGAGCGTCCCTTCCAGAGTGGAGACCACCACCACGTCCTTCAGATAACAGCCACCCATGAATCTGCCGATACCGACGACATTGACAGGACTCACCCCAAGCACGGAAGTGGAGGGGTATCGAAACTGAGGTCACCATGAGAGCAGGGAATGAAAGACCACAGACTTTGAGACTATTTTGTTTTATATTGATGACGATGAAGGAGGAGGAGGATGACGATGATGATGACGAAGTTGCTGTGGAGGTCCATTTTGGTTTGGGACTGCGTGACAAGGCCGTACTCTACGCTTCCTGTCATAATGATATCCCGGCGTTAACCAGGCCCGAGAGATACAGACACTTGCAGTGTTGGTCAGGTAATTAGAGCAACACACCCAAAGACGCATCCTTGAAGTGGATGACACTCGACTGTGTGGTCCCAGTCTCCCCATTTAAGCCCACAGCACACTTAACTCTGGGTAGGAGCCGGCCACGGGCCGAAAAACCCACCTCCGCTAGGATTCGAACCCGCGTCCTCCCAGCCGTCAGTCCGCGACGCTAACCACTTCACCACGGCGGCTGGTTCCAGCATGCTTTCTTAATAAATTCTCCCAGCACTGGTTGAGCACAATTCATCCAACATTTCCAATCAAATGAGTAATTCTAAATTGTGTCAAAGTTCCAGTGCTTCCCTTGATTTTAGGATTTTGAGAGCACGTTTGTGAACCTGGTTGGCAGTGGCGCGCAAAGAGAAGAAAAATCGCGGAAACAGCTGATGTTTAACTGGTTCTTGGAAACGGATATTCATTGAGGTTCCAGAACCATGTCGAAGCAGACGTTAAATTGTGAAAATAAATGTGTGTGGTGAGAACACTTCGGAGTGGGCGGATCACGAACCCTTCGCAAGTCCACGCTGTTCGCAATTAGGCCTACCTACCCTGTTCATAAAAGGTTGAAATAATGTTATGTTTTAATCCTGTGTATCTATTTATAAAAGTTAGAAATAAGTTGTGTTTTAATGCTTTGTGTTTGTTAATACACGGAAAAGGTTTATTAGAATAATCCAGCCAATATAAAAATTCCTTTAACATTTTTCCTTTAACTCAATCACATGGCAATTTCATCATTCTAGAATTACTTAGACATCATATCTGTTTAACATTTTTCCTTTAACTCAGTCACATGGCAATTTCATCATTCTAGAATTACTTAGACATCATATCTATTTAACATTTTTCCTTTAACTCAGTCACATGGCAATTTCATCATTCTAGAATTACTTAGACATATCTGTTTAACATTTTTCCTTTAACTCAATCACATGGCAATTTCATCATTCTAGAATTACTTAGACATCACATCAACAGTATCCATTACTTAGACATCATATCAACAGTATCCATTACTTAGACATCATATCAACAGTATCCACCATGCGTAACATACCTCTTCAGACAGACTATCCATCATGTAACATACCTCTTTAGACACGCTATCCATCATGTAACATACCTCTTTAGACAGGCTATCCATCATGTAACATACCTCTTTAGACAGGCTATCCATCATGTAACATACCTCTTTAGACAGGCTATCCATCATGTAACATACTTCTTTAGACACGCTATCCATCATGTAACATACCTCTTTTGACACGCTATCCATCGCATGCTATCCATCATGTAACACACCTCTTTAGACAGGCTATCCATCATGTAACATACCTCTGTAGACACGATAACTAAAATGTAACATACCTCTTTAGACACGCTATCCATCATGTAACACACGTCTTTAGACAGACTGTCTACCATGTAACATACCTCTTTAGACACCCTATCCATAATGTAACATACCTCTTTAGACACCCTATCCATGATGTAACATACCTCTTTAGACACACTATCCATGATGTAACATACCTCTTTAGACACCCTATCCATGATGTAACATACCTCTTTAGACACACTATCCATGATGTAACATACGTCTTTAGACACCCTATCCATGATGTAACATACCTCTTTAGACACACTATCCATGATGTAACATACCTCTTTAGACACACTATCCATGATGTAACATACCTCTTTAGACACCCTATCCATGATGTAACATACCTCTTTAGACACACTATCCATGATATAACATACCTCTTTAAACACCCTATCCATGATGTAACATACCTCTTTAGACACACTATCCATGATGTAACATACGTCTTAAGACACACTATCCATGATGTAACATACCTCTTTAGACACCCTATCCATGATGTAACGTACGTCTTAAGACACGCTGTCCACCATGTAACACACGCAATCCATCAGGAACGCTGGTAGTTGTGGTAAGGAAGTGCACAAAGCTGAAGATTCCTTTTCCTGAAAATCAAGATCGCATTTCAATCATTTGTCCAATCGACCCAGTGACAACAACAACAACAAGATATTGCCACAACTATCACTAACAGCAACAACAACAAGATATTGCCACAACTATCACTAACAGCAACAACAACAAGATATTGCCACAACTATCACTAACAGCAACAACAACAAGATATTGCCACAATTATCACTAATAACACCAACAACAAGATATTGCCACAACTATCACTAACAACAACAACAACAAGATATTGCCACAACTATCACTAACAGCAACAACAAGAAGATATTGCCAAAACTATCACTAATAACAACAACAACAACAAGATATTGCCACAACTATCACCAACAGCAACAAGAAGAAGATATTGCCACAACTATAACAACAACAACAACAACAAGATATTGCCACAACTATCACTAACAGCAACAACAACAAGAAGATATTGCCACAACTATCACTAACAACAAGAAGAAGATGATATTGCCACAACTATCACTAACAACAACAACACCAACAAGATATTGCCACAACTATCGCTAACAACAACAAGATATTGCCACAACTATCACTAGCAGCAACAACAAGATATTGCCAAAACTATCACTAATAACACCAACAACAACAAGAAGATATTGCCACAACTATCACTAACAACAACAACAAGATATTACCACAACTATCACTAACAACAACAACAACAAGATATTGCCACAACTATCACTAACAACAACAACAACAAGATATTACCACAACTATCACTAACAACAACAACAAGATATTGCCACAACTATCATTAACAACAACAACAAGATATTGCCACAACTATCACTAACAACAACAACAACAAGATATTGCCACAACTATCACTGATGACAACAACAAGATATTGCCACATGGTGTGTGTCCATCGAGATCGATGATGACCATCGTTGTCATCCAGCTGGGGGATGGGGGGAGGGTGGTGGTGGGGTGGGGGGGAGGATGCTCATGAATCTATCTGTGAATGCGCAGATGGCTGAATAGTCCAATCTGCGCACGAAATGTTCGCTGACAGTTGGGGCAGACAAAGACAGGCATACCATTGTCAGGGAGCTTGTTTGCCCGTGACTTTCTGGCCTGCCTCTTCTCAACAGCTGCAGCAGTCCTGTTGGCTTCGCACAACTTGGCGCCTTTGTGCACAGCAGCACGCCATTTGTCACGGTCCACTGCAGATTCCTCCCAGGAGTCAGGGTTGATATCAAACGCTTTCAGAGAGACTTTCAGAGTATCTCTGAAGCGCTTCTTCTGACCTCCGTGTGATCTCTTCCCTTGTTGCAGCTCGCCATAGAAAAGCCTTTTGGGCAGCCGATGGTCTGGCATGCGCGCCACGTGGCCAGCCCAGCGAAGCTGGGACTGCATCAGGATGGTGAAGATGCTGGGAAGGGTGGCTTTTGCGAGCACCTCTGTGTCTGGGGTCTTGTCTTGCCACTTGATGTTCAGTAGCTTCCTGAGGCATGTTGTGTGGAAGTGGTTCAGCTTCTTGGCATGTCGTTGGTACACTGTCCAAGTTTCGCAGGCGTACAGTAGTGTGGGGAGAACTACTGCTCTGTAGACCTTTAGCTTGGTCTCAAGACTAATGCCTCTTCTGTTCCAGACATTTGCACTAAGTCTACCAAAAGTTGCGCTTGCTCTTGCAATCCTGACGTTCACTTCATCGTCGATGGTCGCATTTCGTGACAGTGTGCTGCCAAGGTATGTGAACCGCTCCACCGCACTGAGTCTCTGACCGTTGACTGTGATGTTGGGCTCAAGGTAGGGTTTCCCTGGGGCTGGCTGATGGAGAACTTCAGTTTTCCTCGTGCTGATGGTAAGGCCGAAGTTCCTGCTGGCAGTGGCAAACTTGTCAACGCTGAGTTGCATGTCAGCTTCAGATCCAGCGTTGAGGGCACAATCATCAGCAAACAAAAAGTCTCTGATGATGTCTGTCATGACCTTCGTTTTTGCTTGAAGCCTTCTGAGGTTAAACAACTTACCATCTGTTCGGTACTTTAGGCCGATTCCAACATCGCCATCTCTGAAGGCATCAGTAAGCATTGCAGAGAACATGAGGCTGAACAGCGTTGGAGCCAGGACGCAGCCTTGCTTGACACCATTTGTGACAGCAAAAGGAGCAGATGTTTCGCCTTTGTCCTGGACTCGAGCCTGCATGCCTTCATGGAATTGGCTGACCAAGGCAATAAATTTCCGAGGGCATTCGTACTTGGCCATGATCTTCCACAGTCCCTCTCTACTCACGGTATCGAAGGCCTTAGTGAGGTCGACATAGGTGGAGAACAGATCAGCATTTTGCTCCTGACATTTCTCTTGCAGCTGCCTTGCAGCAAACACCATGTCGGTGGTTCCGCGCTCTTTCCGGAATCCACATTGGCTCTCAAGCAAATGACCTTGGTCAAGGTGTGCTGTGAGGCGGTTTAGTAGGATCCTGGCAAGTATCTTGCCTGCGATGGAGAGCAAGGAAATGCCCCGATGGTTATCACAGGCTTGCCGGTTCCCCTTTCCCTTGTACAAGTGAATGATAGATGCATCTTTGAAATCCTGGGGGATCGTCTCTTCTTTCCACATGAGTGAGTACAGCTTATGGAGCTTCTCAGTCAGCACAGTGCCTCCATCCTTGTAGACCTCTGCTGGTATGGAGTCTGAGCCAGGTGCTTTGCCACTGGATAGCAGACGAATTGCTTCCTGGGTCTCAAGAGGTGTTGGCGGATCGTCCAGTGCTTCGTTGATGGGGACTTGTGGGAGACGGTCTATGGCTTCATCATTTATGGAGGAAGGGCGATTTAAGACACTGTTGAAGTGCTCAGCCCAGCGTTCGAGAATTTTCTCCTTCTCGGTGATCAAGGTATTCCCATCTGCACTGAGGAGGGGGGATGATCCTGAGGATGTGGGGCCGTAGACTTCTGTTAAGGCATCATAGAACCTCTTCACATCGTGCCTGTCAGCATATCCCTGGATCTCATATGCTTTGTCACTCAGCCACTTATCCTGCATCTGGCGTAACTTTTGCTGAACAGTCCTGCGGATGGCATCGTACACATCCTTTTTTGATGTGGACTTTGGGTTGCTCAGGTAGGCTTGATGCAGACGGCGTTTCACATCCAGAAGCTGCTTGATTTCATCACAGTTTTCATCAAACCAGTCTTTGTGCTTTCTGGACATGGGTCCCAGGGTCTCTGAAGCTGTACTATAGATCAGCTCACGCAGAGTCCTCCAGTCAGACTCCACATTCTGGTTGTCCAGAGAGGCGGATTCCAGACGATCTTCCAGCAGCTCCACAAAGGACTGTTTGATGGTGATGTTTTTCAGCTTAGCGATGTTGAGCCGTTTTGGAGCCTTCTGGCCTTGGGGGCGTCTCTTGGGCTGGATTCGAATATTCAGCTTCGAGACTACAAGGCGATGGTCTGTCCAACACTCGGCGCCGCACATGGTCTTTGTTACACGTACATCTTGCCTATCCCTTTTCCTGACGATGACATAATCGATGAGATGCCAATGCTTTGAGCGAGGGTGCATCCATGACGTCCTGTTACGGGTAGGGAGGCAGAAAACTGTGTTGGTTATCAGCAGTTCGTGCTCTGCACAGGTCTGAAGCAAAAGCAATCCATTTGGGTTGCAGTGGCCCACACCGTGCTTTCCAATCACTCCATCCCAGGAGATGTAGTCAGAGCCAACTCTAGCATTGAAGTCCCCAAGAATGATGAGCTTGTCTGCTTTAGGGATAGCAGCAATGACAGAGTGAAGGTCCTCGTAGAACTTCGCCTTCACTTCATCCGGGTTGGTCATAGTTGGGGCGTAGGCACTGACAATGGTGAGGTGCTTCTGGCCAGATGCCAGTGGGAGTTTCATGGTCATAAGCCTATCGTTGACTCCCTTTGGGATTCCAGCTAGCTTGCTGACAAGTGCTGTTTTTACTGCAAAACCAACACCAGCCTCACGTCGCTCTTCGCTTCCTCGTCCACTCCAGAAGAAGGTGTAACCAGATCCCTGTTCACAGAGCTCGCCTTCACCTGCCAGCCGAGTCTCACTCAAGGCTGCGATGTCAATGTTGTATCTGGCGAGTTCGGATGCAACTAGTGCCGTTCTCCTTTGGGGTCTGTCCGCGTTATCTCTGTCCAGGAGAGTCCTTATGTTCCAAGCACCAATGGTGAGAGGAACGATCCTTGTTTTTTTCTTTTCTTTCTTGTTGTTTCGACCGCTGATGTAGGGTCCCCGCCAGCCGCGGTATGCTGGCCAGGGTGATATGGAGCAGGCAATTTTTAGGGCACCTTTTCTAGCCCCTTCCTCATGCCAGGGAGGTGAGCAGTGCATTCCTAAAGAGGGCTGCTCAGACGCTCAGACGGCTGCCGAGCTCCATCGCTGCTCCTGTCGACGAAGAACGACCCTATGGCCTGAGCCGCCTGCGTGCAGGTCTGCGACTGCGACTGCCAGTGTACCCACACCTGTCGTTTCGTCGCTCGCCTGTCGCCACAGGACTTGGGGGTGATGAAATGATGAAGGATGAAAGGTCATTTTGGATGACTGATGACTTGCGCGATGAGTTTGTTTAAAGTGAAGAGGAGTTGCGCAACGTCAACCTCACTCTCTCGTCCGGGTCCACCAATTTCCAGTGGCAAGACTAAGTCGAGACGACTGGAGGATGAGCACGGATGCAGTGGATGACCAAGATATCCTTCGGTGTCTCACCTTGCTCTCTGCACTCCACAGTGCGTTGCTGTAACCGCCTTCCTCTCCGTTGAACTGATAGGTTTCTTCCGCAGATTCTGCCGGGTCCAGACTTCGCATGCATGGGTAGACACACCCCGGGGGCCAACTGCGTGTGGCATGCACACAGCACAGTGGAGCTAGATGGCCGTCGGTGGCTCTCCTGAGCCAACGCCCTTTTATGGATCTCCATAAGGGTGTCTAACCACCCGCCTCACCAGTCCCGGAAGGGAGCGGTGGGAGTGCCGGTTTAGTCGCCAGCAACCCGACCCTGAACAGGTTGTACTGGATTACAGGTTACCAGTAGCAGATCTAATGACCTGACCTGACTACAATGACTGACGACCTACTTGACATAGCCAATGACTGACGACCTACTGACTGACGACCTACTTGACACAGCCAATGACTGATGACCTACTTGACGCAGCCAATGACTGACGACCTACTTGACACAGCCAATGACTGACCACCTACCACCTACTTGACATAGCCAATGACTGATTGCCACAACTATCACTAACAACAACAACAACAACAAATTGCCACAACTATCACTAACAACAACAACAACAACAAGATATTGCCACAACTATCACCACCACCACCAACAACAAGATATTGCCACAACTATCACCACCACCAACAAAAACAAGATATTGCCACAACTATCACCACCAACAACAACAACAAGATATTGCCACAACTATCACCACCACCAACAACAACAAGATATTGCCACAACTATCACTAACAACAACAAGAAGAAGATATTGCCACAACTATCATTGACAACAACAACAACAAGATATTGCCACAACTATCACTAACAACAACAACAAGATATTGCCACAACTATCACCACCACCACCAACAACAAGATATTGCCACAACTATCACTAATAACAACATCAACAACAGCAAGATATTGCCACAACTATCACTAACAAGAAGAAGATATTGCCACAACTATCACTAACAACAACAATAAGATATTGCCATAACCATCACTAAGAACAAGGAGATATTGCCACAACTATCACTAACAAGAAGAAGATATTGCCACAACTATCACGAACAACAAAAACAACAAGATACTGCCACAACTATCACTAACAACAACAAGAAGAAGATATTGCCAAACTGTCACTAACAACAACAACAAGATATTGCCACAACTATCACTAAGAAGAAGATATTGCCACAACTGTCACTAACAAGAAGATATTGCCACAACTGTCACTAACAAGAAGAAGATATTCCCACAACTGTCACTAACAAGAGGATATTGCCACAACTGTCAGTAACAAGAAGAAGATATTGCCACAACTGTCACGACCCCCCTAGGGAAGAGGTCGAGAACTGTTTTAAAACCTAACACCCAACCCAGTTCACCCGACAACACAAACACAGAATACAGATATTTTTCTTCCACACAAAATTTATTCTCTTCCGCTCTGCCTATCCCACTCACGCAATCTTACACACACAGCCTATACTTACAAAAAACAAAAAACAAACAAACACCGTATACCATAACTACAAAACAGAAACGAACAGAAGTCGCATACAAAACTACCGATTCTCCCCAAATGTTCTCAAAAGCGATTTTCCACACACACACACACACACACACACACACACACACACACACACAAGGAAAAAACAAACCACCCCAAACCAGGACTGGTACACAGATGTTCGTGCTTCAGTCTTCGGCAGGTTCAGGAAGTTCTCCTCTTAAAAAAAAAAAAAAACAGGGAAAAAAAGAGAAAAAAAACATAACACACGGCTCCAGATGAACGGACACGTGGCGCAGAAGTCTGACCAAAGGCACGAACCCTCAATCATAAGGCACAGGTGCCAGAACTCAGCACGCCGCGCCAGGCAAAGGCCCAGGCTGCAAGTCAAAAGGCCCGGAACCCAGGACACCAGTCACAGGGCAGGAAGGGGTGAAGACCCAGGACACCAGTCACAGGGCAGGAGGGGACGAACACCCAGGACACCAGTCACAGGGCAGGAGGGGACGAACACCCAGGACACCAGTCACGGGGCAGGAGGGGACGAACACCCAGGACACCAGTCACAGGGCAGGAGGGGACGAACACCCAGGACACCAGTCACAGGGCAGGAGGGGACGAACACCCAGGACACCAGTCACAGGGCAGGAGGGGGCGAACACCCAGGACACCAGTCACAGGGCAGGAGGGGACGAACACCCAGGACACCAGTCACAGGGCAGGATGAACACCCAGGACCCCAGTCACGGGACAGGAGGGGACGAACACCCAGGACACCAGTCACAGGGCAGGAGGGGACGAACACCCAGGACACCAGTCACAGGGCAGGAGGGGACGAACACCCAGGACGCCAGTCACGGGACAGGAAGGGGTGAAGATCTGAGTCACCAGACGAAAGGCCCGGGACCCAGCACACAGCGAGAGCTGCCACAGGTAGCGTACACCAACGACCACCACAAAGACACGACGACGAAGACAGACGAAGAAACACCGAAGTGGTTCCAATGGAGGACAGGCGGCCCTCACTTCAACTGGTGCCAAGACGTCGGGGTAGCTACCCCACCAACAACGGAGACGACCTGTACACTACGGCAGTCGGGCTGCAAAAGCCTCGAATATTGTTGCTGCCCAACAATATTTCATATTCGCTCAGGTGAGCTGAGTAACATGCATGCACGTGGTTCGTGCGCAGTTCGAGACTTCTACCCGAACCGAAGGATGGGAGGAGGAGGAAAAGTGAAAGGAGAGGGTGGAGAAAAACGAAGATGGGCCACATGCCTTTACTGTCGTCACAAGTTGTGACAACAACTGTCACTAACAAGAAGAAGAAGATATTGCCACAACAATCACCATTAAGAAGAAGATATTGCCACAAATATCACTAACAACAACAACAAGATATTACCACAACTATCATTAACAACAACAAGATATTGCCACAACTATCACTAACAACAACAACAACAAGATATTGCCACAACTATCACTAACAACAACAACAAGATATTGCCACAAGTATCACTAACAACAACAACAACAACAACAACAACAAGATATTGCCACAACTATCACTAACAACAACAACATGATATTGCCACAACTATCACTGACAACAACAACAAGATATTACCACAACTATCATTAACAACAACAACAAGATATTACCACAACTATCACTAACAACAACAACAAGATATTGCCACAACTATCACTAACAACAACAACCAGATATTACCACAACTATCACTAACAACAGCAACAAGACATTGCCACAACTAACACTAACAACAACAACCAGATATTACCACAACTATCATTAACAACAACAACAAGATATTACCACAACTATCATAAACAACAACAAGATATTGCCACAACTATCACTAACAACAACAACAAGATATTGCCACAACTATCACTAACAACAAGAACAAGATATTGCCACAACTATCACTAACAACAACAAGATATTACCACAACTATCACTAACAACAACAACAAGATATTACCACAACTATCATTAACAACAACAACAACAAGATATTGCCAGAACTATCACTAATAACAACAAGATATTGCCACGACTATCATTAACAACAACAAAAAGATATTGCCACAACTATCATTAACAACAACAAAAAGATATTGCCACAACTATCATTAATAACAACAACAAGATATTGCCACAACTAACACTAACAACAATAGCAAGATATTGCCACAACTATCATTAACAACAACAAAAAGATATTGCCATAACTATCACTAACAACAACAACAAGATATTGCCACAACTATCACCAACAACAACAACAAGATATTACCACAACTATCACTAACAACAACAACAAGATATTACCACAACTATTATTAACAACAACAAGATATTACCACAACTATCATTAACAACAACAACAAAATATTGCCACAACTATCATTAACAACAACAACAAGATATTACCACAACTATCACTAACAACAACAACAAGATATTACCACAACTATCATTAACAACAACAACAACAAGATATTGCCAGAACTATCATTAACAACAACAACAAGATATTACCACAACTATCACTGACAACAACAAGGAGATATTGCCACAACTATCATTAACAACAAGAAGATATTGCAACAGCTATCACTGACAACAAGAAGAAGACATTGCAACTATCATTAACAAGAAGATATTGCCACAACTATCACTGACAATAACAATAAGAAGATATTGCCGCAAATATCACTAACAAGAAGAAGAAGATATTGCCACAACTATCACTAACAACAACACAACAATATCACCAGCGCCATCGCCCGAACAACGACAACTCTACAATGGTTGTTGTGCTGTCATAAACACTCACTCTTCAGTGGCTGTTGTGCTGTCATAAACACTCACACTGTTCAGTGGTTGTTGTGCTGTCATAAACACTCACACTGTTCAATGGTTGGTGTGCTGTCATAAACACTCACTGTTCAATGGTTGTTGTGCTGTCATAAACACTGAGACTGTTCAATGGTTGTTGTGCTGTCATAAACACTCACTGTTCAGTGGTTGCTGTGCTGTCATAAACACTCACTGTTCAGTGGTTGTTGTGCTGTCATAAACATTCACTGCTCAGTGGTTGCTGTGCTGTCATAAACACTGACTGTTCAGTGGTTGTTGTGCTGTCATAAACACTCACACTGTTCAATGGTTGTTGTGCTGTCATAAACACTGACTGTTCAGTGGTTGTTGTGCTGTCATAAACACTCACACTGTTCAACGGTTGTTGTGCTGTCATAAACACTCACACTGTTCAACGGTTGTTGTGCTGTCATAAACATTCACTGTTCAGTGGTTGTTGTGCTGTCATAAACATTCACTGTTCAGTGGTTGTTGTGCTGTCATAAACATTCACTGTTCAGTGGTTGCTGTGCTGTCATAAACACTGACTGTTCAGTGGTTGTTGTGCTGTCATAAACACTGACACTGTTCAGTGGTTGTTGTGCTGTCATAAACACTGACACTGTTCAATGGTTGTTGTGCTGTCATAAACACTGACACTGTTCAATGGTTGTTGTGCTGTCATAAACACTGACACTGTTCAATGGTTGTTGTGCTGTCATAAACACTCACTGTTCAATGGTTGTTGTGCTGTCATAAACACTGACACTGTTCAATGGTTGTTGTGCTGTCATAAACACTGACACTGTTCAATGGTTGTTGTGCTGTCATAAACACTCACTGTTCAATGGTTGTTGTGCTGTCATAAATACTCACACTGTTCAATGGTTGTTGTGTTATCATAAACACTCACTGTTCAATGGTTGTTGTGCTGTCATAAACACTCACACTGTTCAATGGTTGTTGTGCTGTCATAAACACTCACTGTTCAATGGTTGTTGTGCTGTCATAAACACTCACACTGTTCAATGGTTGTTGTGCTGTCATAAACACCCACACTGTTCCTTGCTCTGTAGCAAACACCCACACTGTTCACTGTTGTGTAGCAAACACCCACACTGTTCACTGTTGTGTAGCAAACATCAACACTGTTCCTTGTTGTGTAGTAAACACCCATACTGTTCACTGTTGTGTAGCAAACACCAACACTGTTCCTTGTTCTGTAGCAAACACCCACTCTGTTCTTTGCTGTGTAGCAAACACCCACACTGTTCCTTGCTGTGTAGCAAACACCCACACTGTTGCTTGCTGTGTAGCAAACACCCACAATGTTCACTGTTGTGTAGCAAACACCCACACTGTTGCTTGCTGTGTAGCAAACACCCACACTGTTGCTTGCTGTGTAGCAAACACCCACACTGTTCTTTGCTGTGTAGCAAACACCCACACTGTTGCTTGCTGTGTAGCAAACACCCACACTGTTGCTTGCTGTGTAGCAAGCACCCACACTGTTGCTGGCTGTGTAGCAAACACCCACACTGTTCTTTGCTGTGTAGCAAACACCCACACTGTTGCTGGCTGTGTAGCAAACACCCACACTGTTCTTTGCTGTGTAGCAAACACCCACACTGTTCTTTGCTGTGTAGGAAACACCCACACTGTTCTTTGCTGTGTAGCAAACACCCACAATGTTCACTGTTGTGTAGCAAACACCCACACTGTTGCTGGCTGTGTAGCAAACACCCACACTGTTCTTTGCTGTGTAGCAAACACCCACACTGTTCTTTGCTGTGTAGCAAACACCCACACTGTTGCTTGCTGTGTAGCAAGCACCCACACTGTTGCTGGCTGTGTAGCAAACACCCACACTGTTCTTTGCTGTGTAGCAAACACCCACACTGTTGCTTGCTGTGTAGCAAACACCCACACTGTTCTTTGCTGTGTAGCAAACGCCCACACTGTTGCTTGCTGTGTAGCAAGCACCCACACTGTTGCTGGCTGTGTAGCAAACACCCACACTGTTCTTTGCTGTGTAGCAAACACCCACACTGTTGCTTGCTGTGCTGTCACAGACACGGATGAACAGGGAAGCCTTTCTTTTCCGGGAAAATAACTTTTTACCGTAAAAATCAATGATGCTGTTTCTTTTGTCACAGAACAACACACACTCCCTTCCCCCTCTCCCCCACTGATATCAGTTTGAACACACACACACACACACACACACACACACACACACACACACACACACACACACACACACACACACACACACACACACACACACACACACACACACACACACACACACACACACACACACACACACACACACACACATAATGACTTACAAAAGGAAGAAGAAGAAGAAAAAAAAGAGAGAGAAAGATTTGGCGCACAAAAGTATAAAACACGTTCAAAGACAACGCTTATTACATTTCTTAATCACACACACACACACACACACACACACACACACACACACACACAAACACGCGCGCGCGCGCGCGCGCGCGCGGAGTCTGCATGGGTTATTACGGAATACCGTTGGACAGGGATGGAAGGTCAATGCAGAGGCGTTTCAAAAAGATGTGTTTTCAGACCAGTTTTAAAAGATTGAAATGAGGGAGAGTGCACATTTCTTTGATTAAGCATGTTATAGTGTGGCGGCCCCATCACGCTTTGACTCCTCATTGAAACTGAAACTACTACTACAACTTGAGTGACGAGCTTATGGATGCACAATTAATTTAGAGATGGATGAATAAAGATGTATTGTATTGTATTGTATTGTATTGTATTGTATTGTATTGTATTGTACTACAACTACTACATTTGTGGGAAGAAGCAGATGTGGTGTGGTGTATATACATCCGTCCGCATGATTTAAACATCTCTGAAACTGAAACTGAAACTGATCTTACCGCTTCTACAACCACCACTACTGCTATCATCCTGTGCTTCCATCTGATCCTGCCACCACTATAGCAACTTTCACTATCAGTACCACCACCATCACCACTATAGCAACTTTCACTATCACTACCACCACCATCACCACTATAGCAACTTTCACTATCACTACCACCACCATCACCACTATAGCAACTTTCACTATCACTACTATCACCACTTCTACCATCACCACTATAGCAACTTTCACTATCACTACCACCACCACCACCACTTCTACCATCACCACTATAGCAACTTTCACTATCACTACTACTACCACCACCACTTCTTCCACCACCACTATAACAACTTTCACTATCACTACCACCACCACTACTACTCACTTCTACCATCACCACTATGGCAACTTTCACTATCACTGCTATCACCACCACCACTTCTACCACCACCACTATAGCAACTTTCACTACCACCACCACCACCACTACTACTCACTTCTACCATCACCACTATAGCAACTTTCACTATCACTACCACCACCACTTCTACCATCACCACTATGGCAACTTTCACTATCACTGCTATCACCACCACCACTTCTACCACCACCACTATAGCAACTTTCACTATCACTACCACCACCACTTCTACCATCACCACTATGGCAACTTTCACTATCACTACTATCACCACCACCACTACTACCATCACCACTATAGCAACTTTCACTATCACTACTATCACCACTTCTACCATCACCACTATAGCAACTTTCACTATCACTACTACCACCACCACCACTACTACTCACTTCTACCATCACCACTATAGCAACTTTCACTATCACTACTATCACCACTTCTACCATCACCACTATAGCAACTTTCACTATCACTACTACCACCACCACCACTACTACTCACTTCTACCATCACCACTATAGCAACTTTCACTATCACTACTATCACCACTTCTACCATCACCACTATAGCAACTTTCACTATCACTACTATCACCACCACCACTACTACCATCACCACTATAGCAACTTTCACTATCACTACTATCACCACCACCACTACTACCATCACCACTATAGCAACTTTCACTATCACTACTATCACCACCACCACTTCTACCATCACCACTATAGCAACTTTCACTATCACTACTATCACCACTATAGCAACTTTCACTATCACTACTATCACCACTTCTACCACCACCACTATAGCAACTTTCACTATCACTACCACCACCACTATAGCAACTTTCACTATCACTACTATCACCACTTCTACCACCACCACTATAGCAACTTTCACTATCACTACTATCACCACTTCTACCACCACCACTATAGCAACTTTCACTATCACTACTATCACCACTTCTACCACCACCACTATAGCAACTTTCACTATCACTACCACCACCACTATAGCAACTTTCACTATCACTACTATCACCACTTCTACCACCACCACTATAGCAACTTTCACTATCACTACTATCACCACTTCTACCACCACCACTATAGCAACTTTCACTATCACTGCCATCACCACTATAGCAACTTTCACTATCACTACTATCACCACCACCACACCAACCACGACAACGAAAACAACAACGACCACTGCTACAACTACTACCACACCTCACTTGTGTAAACTGGAATCATTTGGTGTTCGTCTCTCTCTCTCTTTCTAAATATATATATATATATATATATATATATATATATATATATATTTATGTGTGTGTGTGTGTCTCTGTGTGTGTGTGTGTGTGTGACAGTGGCCTCAGCGTACCTTACATCGTGCGTGAAGTGTGTTCTGCCCATGTGCAGCTCAGGACAGGACAGACTGCACGTACCTGTGTCCACGTGACCCTCCAGCCCATAGACATAAAATCAGGCGTAGATATATATCTCACTGGTGTGGGTCATAGACATAAAATCAGGCGTAGAGATTATATCTCACTTGTGTGGGTCATAGACATAAAATCAGGCGTAGATATATATCTCACTGGTGTGGGTCATAGACATAAAATCAGGCGTAGAGATTATATCTCACTGGTGTGGGTCATAGACATAAAATCAGATGTAGATATGTGTCTCACTGGTGTAGGTCATAGACATAAAATCAGACGTAGATATGTGTCTCACTGGTGTGGATCATAGACATAAAATCAGATGTAGATATGTCTCACTGGTGTAGGTCATAGACATAAAATCAGATGTAGATATGTGTCTCACTGGTGTAGGTCATAGACATAAAATCAGATGTAGATATGTCTCAATGGTGTAGGTCATAGACATAAAATCAGATGTAGATATGTGTCTCACTGGTGTAGGTCATAGACATAAAATCAGATGTAGATATGTGTCTCACTGGTGTAGGTCATATATATAAAATCAGATGTATATATATGTATATCTCACTGGTGTAGGTCACAGACATCTCACTGGTGTAGGTCAAAGACATAAAATCATAGATGCAGAATAGAATAGAATATGTCTTTATTACCAAGTGTACCGGGGTCACAAGGAATATTGGTGGGGGGGGGGGGAGGGATAGTACATAACAAGATACGATCATAAATCGAAAATCACACACAAACACAGATGCAGTAGAAATTAGGATACATACAAGTGCATATCAATATAAAAATTTAGGCGCGCGCGCGCGCACACACACACACACACACACACACATTAGAACAGAAGCTGCATATTACATGTGGATGGGGCTGATGACTAGACCTTTCGGTAGATGGTTGTTGGTTGCACAATTCTATTCATCACACTGGATTTGTTCAAGAGACAGGGCATTGACTGCTTTGGGGAAAAAGCTATTGGCAAAGCGATTGGTTTTCGTCCTTATACTTCTGTACCGTCGACCAGAGGGGAGCATCTCGAAAATCCCAAAAGCTGGATGTGATTCGTTCTGGCTGATTGATTTTGCTTTTTTGAGTAGCCGCTTATAATATGTCTTCTAGAGAAGGTAGATCAGCCCCGGTATCTTGGTGGCAGTTTTTACGATTCTGTTCAGGGCTGCAACTTCTGCCTTGGAAATGTTTCCGTACCAAACAGTAATAGCGATGGTTAGCACACTTTCAATGACTGCTCGGTAGAAATCAACCATGATTTCTTTTTTAATTCCGAACTTTTTGAGGCGCCGAAGAAAGTACAGGCGCTGTTGTGCTTTCTTAACAATTTTTTCTGTATTTTTCTCCCATTTCAAATCGTTGGAAATGATCAGTCCGAGAAATTTAAAGTCGCTGATGATCTCTACTTGCTTGTCTTCAATGACAAGTGGTAAGGGGTCAGATTTGGTCTTCCTGAAATCTAGAATTAATTCTTTGGTTTTTGATACGTTGAGTTCTAAGTTGTTTTGATCACACCAGCTGACAAGTTCCAGTACTTCTTCCCTATATTTTGACTCATCACTGTTCGTAATCAGCCATTCTAGAGTAGTATCGTCGGCAAACTTGACCATGGTGTTACATTCATTTTTAGTTGTACAGTCGAGTGTCAGGTCAGGTCATTAGATCTGCTACTGGTAACCTGTAATCCAGTACAACCTGTTCAGGGTCGGGTTGCCGGCGACTAAACCGGCACTCCCACCGCTCCCTTCCGGGACTGGTGAGGCGGGTGGCTAGACACCCTCATGGAGATCCATAAAAGGGCGTTGGCTCAGGAGAGCCACCGACGGCCATCTAGCTCCACTGTGCTGTGTGCATGCCACACGCAGTTGGCCCCCGGGGTGTGTCTACCCATGCATGCAAAGTCTGGATCCGGCAGAATCTGCGGAAGAAACCTATCGGTTCAACGGAGAGGAAGGCGGTTACAGCAACGCACTGTGGAGTGCAGAGAGCAAGATGAGACACTGAATGGATATCTTGGTCATCCACTGCATCCGTGCTTATCCTCTAGTCGTCTCGACTTAGTCTTGCCACTGGAAATTAGTGGACCCGGACGAGAGAGTGAGGTCGACGTTGCGCAACTCCTCTTCACTTTAAACAAACTCACCGCGCAAGTCATCAGTCATCCTAAATGACCTTTCATCCCACCCTTCCCAGCATCTTCACCATCCTGATGCAGTCCCAGCTTCGCTGGGCTGGACACGTGGCGCACATGCCAGACCATCGGCTGCCCAAAAGGCTCTTCTATGGCGAGCTGCAACAAGGGAAGAGATCACACGGAGGTCAGAAGAAGCGCTTCAGAGATACTATGAAAGTCTCTCTGAAAGCGTTTGATATCAACCCTGACTCCTGGGAGGAATCTGCAGTGGACCGTGACAAATGGCGCGCTGCTGTGCACAAAGGCGCCAAGTTGTGCGAGGCCAACAGGACTGCTGCAGCTGTTCAGAAGAGGCAGGCCAGAAAGTCACGGGCAAACAAGCTCCCTGACAATGGTATGCCTGTCTTTGTCTGCCCCAACTGTCAGCGAACATTTCGTGCGCAGATTGGACTATTCAGCCATCTGCGCATTCACAGATAGATTCATGAGCATCCTCCCCCCCACCCCACCACCACCCTCCCCCCATCCCCCAGCTGGATGACAACGATGGTCATCATCGATCTCGATGGACACACCACCACCACCACCAGTTGCACAGTCATGTGTGAATAGTGAGTACAACAGTGGGGATAGAACACATCCCTGTGGGGTGCCTATGTTTAGAATGCATGTGGAGGAAGTGAGGTCACCAGCTTTAACAACTTGCGGTCTGCATCTTAGAAAATTTAGGATCCATGCACAAATTGATTCAGGCAGCGAGAGGTCTTTCAGTTTAAAATATAGTTTTGATGGCACTATTGTGTTGAACGCAGAGCTGTAGTCAATGAAAACGATCCTGGCATAAGTGTTAGGATTTTCGAGATGTCTGAGGACGTGGTAGAGACCTATGCTAATGGTATCTGCAACTGATCTGTTAGCTCTATAGGTGAACTGAAAGGGATCAAAAGATGGAGGAATGCAGGTTTTTAAGAATTGTAGAATCAAGCGTTCAGTTGTTTTCATTACGACTGATGTTAAGGCTACGGGACGATAATCATTAAGACAACTAGGCTGTGCTTTTTTGGAACAGGAATGATTGTTGATTTCTTAAAGCAGTGTGGCACCACACAAGACTGAAGGGACATGTTAATATATGTCAGTGAAGACACTAGATAGTTGGACTGCACACTTCCTCAAAAGGCCTGGTGAGATGTTGTTAGGGCCAGCAGCTTTTTTCATTTTCAGACGACTGAAGTGGCGTCTGACTTCATTCTCTTGGACTATGAAAGGGGTATTGGTGATGATTCTGGGTGCAGCCACGTCAGAAGTAGAGAATGGTTTGTCGAATCTGGAGGAGAATGTGTTGAGTTTGTCTGGAAGAGTTCTGTCAGTGCTGTCGACTGCCTGGTGGGTCATTTTATAATCAGTGATGTTCTGCAGTCCGGTCCATACATTCCAAGAGTTGTTTGCAGACAGGTTTTCTTCTATTTTTTTCCCGATATAAAAACTTTGCCTTCTTAATGCATTTTCAACACTTCTTTTTGCCTTATTGTGGACCATCCTATCATCAGTTTCACGAAAAGCTCTCTCTTTTTCCTTTAGTTTTTGCCGAACAGAACGGTTACACCAAATTTTGTCGTTTGAAAATATTTTGATATTTTTTTATGGAATGCACACACTTTCACAGAATGGAATATAATCACACACTGTGTCCGTATATTCATTTAAGGGAAGGTTCTACCATGGAAAAACGCAAAAAATCTTTTTTTTTTTGGCATGAGATGGGGTTTTTCCGTGATTTAGATTCCGAAAACCCTTACTGATTTCATAGTATCAATGCCTTTTGCAGTCAAGTTTCATAAGTATTTTTAAATAATTATTTTCTGAGGTATGTATGTTAACATTAAAACAGAAATGTAGCTAATTAATTATGCATAAACTTCAACAAATCATATCTCAGCTTCTACTGAACATAAAAAACAAAATTTAAACACGAAAATAAACGCCAGAATCCTCTCAAACCCCCTAAAAACTGACCTAAAACAGTCCGAAACAAAGTATTTCATTGGCTGTTGGTAGAAGGGCCACATAGCAGCAACCTAGTTCTCAACCAATCAGAGGCCGCGTCAGTATTGGCCTTTGGCTTGACACTGTTTGTGAAACAAATGGAAGCGAGAAGAAGCTGAAGGCCTGCATTGCACGTTTTCAACACACAGTGAGTGTATAAACTTGTTTTTGGTCAGAAATGGGTAAGAGGAATGCTTCTTACAGGTCCAAAAAGCATGTGCCTCCTCAGAAAAGGAGAAAATAAGAGCAGAGTGGTGCAAAAGATGATAGTTCAGGCGATAGTGGTGATGACAATGCAAAACACAGTATAGCTGGTCCGTCTGCTAGAGGTTCTGAACCCAGTGCTTCGGGTGAAAAACTTTCTCACACTCTGGATGTAGAGTTTGACAAGGATAATGAACTCTCAGGGTATAGATTTGTTGATTGTGAACTGTTAGTTCAATTTGTGAATGGACTTTAGTGCCCTGATTGCAAGAAACCACTGGGTTCAAGTCACCTATCTTCTGTGAAAGAAGAAAGAACCGATCTTGCTTCTTTGTTTACATTTGAGTGTGGATGCAAAAACAAGGTCAGTTTCACAACTTCTAAGATGATAAACAAAGTTTTTGAAGTAAACAGAAGATTTCCATTGTCTGTGTTTGCAATAGGAAGACACCAGGCTCAGGGAAAAAGATTTTTAGGGAACATGAATATCCCCACTTCTTTGAACATCAAGACATAGAAATATGGCCTTCGATACATCAACTTTTTAGGAGACGGAGAAAGACCTACACTACATTGAAGAATGAAGCCATTTATGAAAATGTGACAATTAGAAAATTAGATTGATGTGGCCATGTCCAAAAAAAGGATGGGTAGACATCTTTCAAACAGTCAGTGATCTGAAAAAACATTCAGCCATAGATGAAAGACAGTAAAAGGTATTGGAGGCCAGAACAAACTCACCAAAAAAGCCATCCTGGTAATTCAAGGGCACTATGGTGCAGCTATCAGAAAGAATCCAGGCAATTTAGATAAAATGAAACAGGCTCAGCTGGACAGAAAAAGAGTTGCATCAGGACAAATACAGGCAAATGCTGTGATGAAGTTTGCTTGACGACATAAAGCACTGACTGCTGCGGACCAGGAGGGTGAAAAAACTGAGGAGTATTACCAGGCAGGGGCCCATGAGTAGTACAGTGAGTCAGAAACTATTCAAGCATGCACCACATGATGGAAAAAAGTCATTTGAAGTATTTAATACATAATTAGGATGCAGTCAAAATGAAAACTTTAAAGCCCATTTTCTCAAAACGCAATTTTCGGCATTTATGTTCACATTTCCCAATTATCTAAAAAACAACAAAAAACTATTCATCAGATTGAGCTCAAATTTTCAGTATGTGTTTATTACACATTTTGCTACATTTTGGGGGGAGCTTTTGGTAATTTAGGCCTTATAAATGAATTTGTATTTTTCCAGTTTTTCACATAATTTAGAAGACCAAAACAACATTGACTTTTTTCCAATGACTTTTTCCTGCCAACACATTGTTCCCTGTTCATCTAACAGTGTTTCTGTGAAATTTCATACAAATAGCATGTTTAGGTCTTATGTTATCAGGGAAACACTGATAGAACCGTTTTTCCGTACACACTACTTTTCACAAAATTCAAACCCTATTTACAATGTGAAGATATGAAAAAATCTTAAGCTGATTTCAGATATGCAAACAGTAAAACTTAAACTAAATACAGACCAAATTTGAAACAGATTGGTTGAAATTTAGTGGGTAAACCAAGATAACAAAAATTGGTAATTTTAGGCGTTTTCGGGTGGTAGAACCATGTCAGCAGAGTCTCTTTCAGTCTGTACATTCGAAACAATCCTGCAAGGTCTCTAAGGCAGGGGCCGACCATTGTTTCACAGTTTTCACGACTGGTTTTTCAGCTTTCAGTTTTTGTTTGTAGACCGGCACCAGATACATCATGCTGTGATCAGACTGTCCTAAAGGCGCACGGCGGATCGAGTGGTACACCTTCTGGATGGAGGTGTAGCAGTGATCCAGGGTCTTGTCACCACGTGTGGGACAGTCCACTTGCTGGTACAGCTTCAGCATTTCTTTCTTGAGGCTGGCTTTGTTGAAATCACCAGCAACGATGACGGTGGAGTCAGGCCAACTGTTCTCGCACTTGCTAATTTCGTCTGCTAGCAGACCAAGTTTCTCTGTGGGATGGATGTACACAGCGATCAGCGTCACTGAGGGAATTTCGCGTGGGAGGTAGAAGGGTCGGCACTGGAAGGTTAGGAACTCCACATCAGGGAAGCAGGCAATTGACAGCACTTTGATATCGGGGCACAGCGTGTGTTGAGGAAGACCACACACCGCCGCCCCTTTGCTTGCCTGAGTCAGCAGTGCCGTCAGTTCTGTGTACAGTGAAGCCTGGTGGTTGAACGGCGCTGTCAGGGATGTCCGGGTTAAGCCATGTTTCAGTGAATCAAAACACAGAGCACTCTTTGTAGTCTCTCCTGGTCTGAATATTACATGTGAGTTCGTCAATTTGTTGGGTAGAGATCTAACGTTGGACAGGAACATACTGGGTAGAGGTGGGCGAAAACTTCGTTGCCGTAACCTTGAAAGGGCCCCACCTCGCTTTCCCCGTTTCCTCGCAAACTGAGTCTTGCGTGCTGACCGGTCGGTGTTCATTGTTGACGGTTGTAAATCATGATGGAGTGAGTTGAAGTGAGATCTCAAAACACTGGACTCACCTACCTGTTCCCTAACACGCAGCAGCGTGTCACCATCATATTGTAAGATCACAGCTGTTTCCCTAACACACATAAACAGAATCAAACACAAAATAAACAGGACAGCTATCCCTGTGTTGCCACTGGACGGCGCCATCTTGATATGTATATCAGTGGTGTGGGTCATAGACATAAAATCATATATATATATATATATATATATATATATATATATATATATCAGTGGTGTGGGTCATAGACATAAAATCAGATGTAGATATATATCTCAGTGGTGTGGGTCATAGACATCAAATCAGATGTAGATATATATCTCAGTGGTGTGGGTCATAGACATCAAATCAGATGTAGATATATATCTCAGTGGTGTGGGTCATAGACATCAAATCAGATGTAGATATATATCTCAGTGGTGTGGGTCATAGACATCAAATCAGATGTAGATATATATCTCAGTGGTGTGGGTCATAGACATCAAATCAGATGTAGATATATATCTCAGTGGTGTGGGTCATATACATCAAATCAGATGTAGATATATATCTCACTGGTGTGGGTCATAGACATCAAATCATAGCTGTAGATATGTATCTCACTGGTGTGGGTCACAGACATCAAATCATACTGTAGATATGTATCTCACTGGTGTAGGTCATAGACATAAAATCAGATGTAGATATAGATAGATAGATAGATAGATAGATAGATATCAGTGGTGTGGTTCATGGACATGCAATTTTGATGTAGATATATCACAGGTGTGGGTCATAGACATAAAATCATAGATGTAGATATATCAGTGGTGTGGGTCATAGACATAAAATCATAGATGTAGATATATCAGTGGTGTGGGTCATAGACATAAAATCATAGATGTAGATATATATCGCATTATAATGTGGGTCATAGACATCAAATCATAGATGTAGATATATATCCCATTATAGTGTGGGTCATAGACATAAAATCATAGATGTAGATATATATCGCGGTATAGTGTGGGTCATAGACATAAAATCATAGATGTAGATATATATCGCGGTATAGTGTGGGTCGATCTCCCACACAACACGGAGACAGCAACATCCCTCACCACACAACATGGAGACAGCAACATCCCTCACCTCACCACATGGAGACAGCAACATCCCTCACAACACAGAGACAGCAACATCCCTCACAACACAGAGACAGCAACATCCCTCACCACACAACACGGAGATAGCAACATCCCTCACCTCACCACATGGAGACAGCAACATCCCACACAACACAACACGGAGACAGCAACATCCCTCACAACACGGAGATAGCAACATCCCTCACCACACAACACAGAGACAGCAACATCCCTCACAACACGGAGACAGCAACATCCCACACAACACAGAGACAGCAACATCCCACACAACACAGAGACAGCAACATCCCTCACCACACAACACGGAGACAGCAACATCCCTCACAACACAGAGACAACAACATCCCTCACAACACGGAGACAACAACATCCCTCACAACACGGAGATAGCAACATCCCTCACCACACAACACAGAGACAGCAACATCCCACACAACACGGAGACAGCAACATCCCTCACAACACGGAGACAGCAACATCCCACACAACACAGAGACAGCAACATCCCACACAACACAGAGACAGCAACATCCCTCACAACACGGAGACAGCAACATCCCACACAACACAGAGACAGCAACATCCCACACAACACAGAGACAGCAACATCCCTCACCACACAACACAGAGAGAGCAACATCCCTCTCCACACAACACGGAGACAGCAACATCCCTCTCCACACAACACGGAGACAGCAACATCCCTCACCACACAACACAGAGACAGCAACATCCCTCACAACACAACACGGAGACAGCAACATCCCACACCACACAACACGGAGACAGCAACATCCCACACCACACAACACAGAGACAGCAACATCCCTCTCCACACAACACGGAGACAACAGCATCCCACACAATACATACAGCAACATCCCTCACCACACGGAGACAGCAACATCCCACACCACACAACACAGAGACAGCAACATCCCTCACCACACAACACAGAGACAGCAACATCCCTCTCCACACAACACGGAGACAGCAACATCCCTCACAACACAACATGGAGACAGCAACATCCCACACAACACGGAGACAGCAACATCCCTCACCACACGGAGACAGCAACATCCCTCTCCACACAACACGGAGACAGCAACATCCCTCTCCACACAACACGGAGACAGCAACATCCCTCACCACACAACACAGAGACAGCAACATCCCTCACCACACGGAGACAGCAACATCCCTCACAACACGGAGACAACAACATCCCTCACCACACGGAGACAACAACATCCCACACCACACAACACGGAGACAGCAACATCCCTCACAACACGGAGACAGCAACATCCCTCACAACACGGAGACAGCAACATCCCACACAACACAGAGACAGCAACATCCCTCACCACACGTAGACAGCAACATCCCTCACCACACGTAGACAGCAACATCCCACACCACACGTAGACAGCAACATCCCACACAGCACCTCACCACACGGAGACAGCAACATCCCTCACCTCACCACACGGAGACAGCAACATCCCATCCCACACAACATGGGTTGACAGTAGACAGGATATACCTCTCTCTCTCTCTGTCTCTCTCTCTGTCTCTTTTTCTGTCTGTCTGTCTGTCTATCTGTCTGTCTCTCTCTCTCTCTTCAGTTCAAATCAGAACTTACTTGTGTGTGTCTGGTTTTCACATGATCTTCCTCAGCACACACTGAACAGGGAAGTTTGGGGTTTGGTCAGCTGACCTGCCACAGGCACACGACTGTGGTGTTGTGAGTGAACCAAGTCTTCTTTTCCTTACTCTTAACGACCAACATCAGTATGCTGATGAAAATTGTCGTGTTGTTGTTGGGCGCAGTTTAGCTGGGCTACTGAGGGATGTTCTGATAACTGATAGGGGAGATGGGGCACAGTCCACTGGTGTGTTCACATCTCCAGCTTGGCCAATCCGGCTACCGTAGCGGTCCCCAGGAATGCACCTACCGGCACAGCCCTTGCAAGTCACTGCTGTTATCAGTTGTATTGCCACAGGCACATGACTTGGTGCTGTGAATGAACCAAGTCACTGCTGTTATCAGTTGTATTGCCACAGGCACATGACTTGGTGCTGTGAATGAACCAAGTCACTGCTGATATCAGTTGTATTGCCACAGGCACATGACTTGGTGCTGTGAATGAAATGAGTAAACTGCTGTATCAGTGTTGTCCAGCCACAGGCACATGACTGTGGTGCTGTGAGTGAACCATGTCACTGCTGTACGAAGGGCCTTGCAGACTTAAACAACAATGGAATTGCTCGGGTGCTTACCCTTGCGGATGATGGCCTGGTCTTCAAAACTTCGAAAGATGCTCAGGAAAGAACTGAAGCCGTCCAGAAACAACTAAACAATATTGCTCAATGGTGCAAAGACACAGGATCTTCCATCAATCCAGCGAAAGCCCAAACGTTGCTGTGCACCCTTAACAACAAAACCGCGAGCAAATCACCACCTTCTGTGTCATTCGATGGAATTCAAATTGAGAAAACTGAATGCCTACGCTACCTAGGAATACACTTCGACAGGATGCTGACCTTCAGAAAACATACGGAAAATACTGTTCTCAAATGCAAAAAGGGCCTTTCAGTCTTAAAAGCAATGGCAACCAAAGGAATTGAACAACGCCACCTCTTCCTGCTATACCAATCACTCGTCCTCAGCGTGATCGACTACGGACTTGGGCTTACAACACCGTCTCAAAGCAACCTCCTAAAATTAGAAAGAGTACAAAATGAAGCTATGAGGCTGATCCTTGGAACAACAAAAGACACGCCCACAGAAACCATGCGATACCTGCTTGACCTTCCTTCAGTACAGGCCAGAAACAAGTTAGAACAGGTCAAGACCTACTTCAAAGCATTAGAAAACCCTCAAAACCCACTGCATGACGCAGTCAAAGAACCAAAAGGCAGCCGTCTAGGACGAGGAAGATCATGGATGGGACAAGCAGAAGACACAATCCAGCTAGTATGCCGACTACAAGACCTGAAAGAAACAAAAGAATGGGAGAAAAACCCCAAAAACCTCAACCATCTATTCAACACAGTCATTTCACCCACTCTAGGAAGACATTGTCGGGAATGGCCAGAGGGCAAAACAGATGCGGAAGTGAAGCTACTCATAGAAGAAAACAGTAAAGAAGAGGACATCATCATATACACAGATGGCTCAGTCACCAAAGACCAGTCTGGTTGGGGATTCACTGCGAAACAAAATGGAAAAACAATTTGGGAAGAGAATGCTGCCTACAAAGTCACAACCTCCAGCCTAACGATGGAAGTTGAAGCTGCGACACATGCCCTCCAGTGGCTATCGTCCATCCATACGCCCGGAAACCAACATGCCATGATTCTAACCGACTCAATGAACCTCATACAGAAAATTGAAAACGGAATGGGAAGCCCAGAGTGGCATAAGGCAATGCGCAACTTTCAGATTAAAAAACTCACATGGTCATACTGCCCGGGACATGCAGGTGTTAAGGGAAATGAGCGAGCTGACAGACTTGCTGGTAACGCAACACCAACGAGCGGCCTACATCTAGGAAAATCGGAAATTCTCAGAAAAGTCAAAGAATACCAAAAAGAACAGGTACAAGGCCATCACACCATCGATCGCCTCAAAGAAATAAAAGCAGAGAGAGGGAGCGGCCGAAAGTCTAACATGAAAGGTAGAGCACGATGCTTTGCAAATCAAACAAATATCGGCATCATTTCCAAACCAACATTGCGCAAATTTCTTCAAAACGGAACAGAGTCTCTGTGGGCCTTTCCAAATACAATAGACTGAGCAACACACTAGACGCCACGTTCTTGGCATCAGAGATCTTTTCCCATCCCTCTTGGCAGCCTCTGTGCGTGTGCGTGTGTGGATGTGTGTGTTTGTGTGGATGTGTGGGTCTGTGTTTTTGAGTGCGTTTGTGAATGCGCGAGAGTGTAAGTGTACACAAGTGTCAGGAGAGATCTGTGTACGGATGTGTGTGTGTGTGTGTATATATATATATATATATATATATATCTTTGTATATATGTGTGGGGGTTGGGGGTGGGAGATATGGGCGTATATGTGTGTGCTTGTACAAGTAAGTGTTCATCTCTGTGAGTGTGTGTTTGCGTGCGTGTGTGTGTGTGTGTGTGTGTGTGCCGTGGAAGCTGCGATACGTAGGCTAGAAATGAGTGTGTGGAGGAGGGGGTTGGAGGAGGTGCAAGGTAATGTGTGTGTGTGTGTGTGTGTGTGTGTGTTGGAGCTCATGTACGTTTATATGTATTTGACTGTACTTTCATATCTGTGAAACTGCATGTTTGGTGCATTTCTGTTATGCATGTGTGGGTGTATGTGTGAATGTGTGTCGTCATATTTTACATTCATTCGCTTAATTATCACCATTGTTGTCTTATTTATTTATTTATTTATTTTTTATTATTATCATTTTATTAGTATTACTATTATTATTACTACTACCTTTTTCTATATTATAATTATTATTTATTTATTTATTTATTTATTTATGTAAGCTTATCTATTATTTATTCCCCCCCCCCCTTTTTTTTTTTTTTTTTTTTTTTTTTTTTTTTTTTTTTTTTTTTTCTCAAGGCCTGACTAAGCGCGTTGGGTTACGCTGCTGGTCAGGCATCTGCTTGGCAGATGTGGTGTAGCGTATATGGTTTGTCCGAGCGCAGTGACGCCTCCTTGAGCAACTGAAACTGAAACTGAAACTGCTGTATCAGTGTTGTCCAGCCACAGGCACATGACTGTGGTGCTGTGAGTGAACCATGTCACTGCTGTATCAGCGGTGCCTGGCCACAGGCACACGACTGTGGTGTTGTAAGCGAATAATAATAGAAATAATGAAAATAATAATAATGATAATAATAGTGGTATTTATATAGCACTGAATCTTGTGCAGAGACAAATCAAAGCGCTTTCGCACCAGTCATTCACACGCATGTATAACTCTAAAACTGGAAAAAACTGAAGACAAGGAAGAGGCAGGGAAGAGAGGCTATTTTGGGAAGAGGTGGGTTTTAAGGCCGGAGTTGAAAGAGCTGAGTGTGGAGACGTGAAGCGAAAGAGTAAGTTCATTCCAATTGCAAGGTCCAGAGACAGAGAAAGAACGGCAGCCAACAGTCGAGTGTTTGAATCTGGGTATGCGTAAGCAGAGTGGATCCGAAGCCGATTGTAGTGAGCGAGATGGAGTGTAGAGTGAGGGCAGCCACAGAGATAGGAAGGGGCAGATTTGTGAATACATTTATAATATAGAGTGCTGATCTTGTACTTTATTCTGTGTGAGACAGGGAGCCAGTGGAGATGCTGCAAAAGATGAGTGATGTGCTCAGATCTTTTCTTTCTGAGGACGAGTCAGGCAGCAGAGTTTTGTATGTGTGTGTGCGCGCGCATGCCAGTGTATCAGTATATATATGGCAATTGTCAAAGATCTGCAAGAAATCTCTCTCTGCCTCTCTCTCTAGCACACTCACAGAAACAACACACACACACACACACACACACACACACACACACACACCAATCTAATCCTTCACTCTTTATTGACCACACCACCACAAACATGTGACACACAACAGTGTGAATAATACAGTCTTTGAAGGGAAAAAAAACACCTGCTGCACTCAATACCATCAAATATCAAAATATTATCTGCCTGTTCATTTTGTCTGCAATCAAGAAAGAAATGCCCATACATAGTGAAGGCCTTGTGAAAAACTAATGTGTCCATAAATATTGTAGGAGGTGTTGTGATAAAACAATGTCCACCCTTCACATTGTAACATTTGAAAACAAGACACAAACATATCCATCACAGTGGACAATGGTAACTTATGAGACACATGGTTGATAATTAAAACAAGACACAAACATATCCATCACAGTGGACAATGGTAACTTATTAGACACATGGTTGATAATTAAAACAAGACATAAACATATCCATCACAGTGGACAATGGTAACTTATGAGACACATGGTTGATAATTAAAACAAGACACAAACATATCCATCACAGTGGACAATGGTAACTTGTGAGACACATGGTTGATAATTAGAACAAGACATAAACATATCCATCACAGTGGACAATGGTAACTTATGAGACACATGGTTGATAATTAAAACAAGACATACACATATCCATCACAGTGGACAATGGTAACTTATGAGACACATGGTTGGTTATTAAAACAAGATTCAAATTTATCAACATAAAACAAGACACAAACATATCCATCACAGTGGTAAATCAGCTTTATGAGACAAGGCGATGATGTCTTCACCATCAAAACAGATCACCAAGTATACCAAGTGAACAAAGCTGTTTACCTGACAAACTTCATCGAACAGTCTGAAACCAACAGTCAATAGTGATATGTTTCATGATCAGATTTCATCAAATTTAAGTAATGATCAAACAGTCTGAAACCAACAGTCAACAGTGATATGTTTCATGATCAGATTTCATCGAATTTAAGTGATGATCAAACAGTCTGAAACCAACAGTCAATAGTGATATGTTTCATGATCAGATTTCACCAAAGTCATGTGATGATAATGCTTTATAACTGGTCCACCATTCCATTCGTCTTAAGTTTGACACTGAAATGAAATAATTAAAAGAGGAAAAGGAATCTTCAATCTCCATTCCATTCACAGAGAGAGAGAGAGAGAGAGATGGGGGGGAGGGAGGGGGGGAGAAATGGAGGAAGAGAGGAAGAGAGAGAGGGAGAGAAAGGAAGAGGAAAAAAAGAAAGGGAGGGACAGAAAGAGGAAGATAGATAGATAGACAGAGAGAGAGAGAGAGAGAGAGAGAGATGGATGTTTTACTCAACACAGGCCACGGCCCCTTATGAAGGGGTGGTGTAAACAAACATTTCAGATGTATTATGTAAAATAACACAGATGTAACCTGACAATCAGAAAAAGCAATCACCATCTGCATTAATTATTTCTAATTCACATACAATAATAAAGGGGGAAAATAAACACACTCAGGTGCATTAATTATTTCTAATTCACATACAATAATAAAGGGGGAAAATAAACACACTCAGGTGCATTAATTATTTCTAATTCACATACAATAATAAAGGGGGAAAATAAACACACTCAGGTGCATTAATTATTTCTAATTCACATACAATAATAAAGGGGGAAAATAAACACACTCAGGTGCATTAATTATTTCTAATTCACATACAATAATAAAGGGGGGAAATAAACACACTCAGGTGCATTTTGTAAATGAAACAAGCAATCGAATCTCTCTCTCTCTCTCTCTCTCCCACTCACATGTAATATGTTGATAAGTATGTAACACTGATATCACTCACAAGTGATACATTGATGTGCATGTAACACTGGTATCTCTCACAAGTGATACATTGATATGTATGTAACACTGATATCAGTCACAAGTGATACATTAATATGTATGTAACACTGATATCAGTCACAAGTGATACATTGATATGTATGTGACACTGATATCACTCACAAGTGATACATTGATATGTATGTGACACTGATATCACTCACAAGTGATACATTGATATGTATGTGACACTGATATCACTCACAAGTGATACATTGATATGTATGTAACACTGATATCAGTCACAAGTGATACATTGATATGTATGTGACACTGATATCACTCACAAGTGATACACTGATATGTATGTGACACTGATATCACACACAAGTGATACATTGATATGTATGTAACACTGATATCACTCACAAGTGATACACTGATATGTATGTAACACTGATATCACTCACAAGTGATACATTGATATGTATGTGACACTGATATCACTCACAAGTGATACATTGATATGTATGTAACACTGATATCACTCACAAGCAACAGCTGACAGCACAGTGCCATACCAGAACTAAAAGCACAAACTATGGATATCTGCTATATTCCATTTCAACAGCAAAAGGCTGTTACACATTCTCAAAATAAAATCATCCTTTGTACCTGTATTTCTGGAAAAGGTCATGCCCAGCTCCAACAGTCCAAGCTGTATAGAATACATCTGAATAAACAAACAAACAAAACAAAACAAAAAAAAAAAAAAGGAAAGAAGAGAGAGTGAATCTATTCACACAAATCACACTGAATCAGCCAGTCATCACCCTGAAAGAAGAGAGAGTGAATCTATTCACACAAATCACACTGAATCAGCCAGTCAGCCAGTCATCACTCTGAAAGAAGAGAGAGTGAATCTATTCACACAAATCACACTGAATCAGCCAGTCATCACTCTGAAAGAAGAGAGAGTGAATCTATTCACACAAATCACACTGAATCAGCCAGTCATCACCCTGAAAGAAGAGAGAGTGAATCTATTCACACAAATCACACTGAATCAGCCAGTCATCACCCTGAAAGAAGAGAGAGTGAATCTATTCACACAAATCACACTGAATCAGCCAGTCATCACCCTGAAAGAAGAGAGAGTGAATCTATTCACACAAATCACACTGAATCAGCCAGTCATCACCCTGAAAGAAGAGAGAGTGAATCTATTCACACAAATCACACTGAATCAGCCAGTCATCACCCTGAAAGAAGAGAGAGTGAATCTATTCACACAAATCACACTGAATCAGCCAGTCATCACCCTGAAAGAAGAGAGAGTGAATCTATTCACACAAATCACACTGAATCAGCCAGTCATCATCCTGAAAGAAGAGAACGCGTGACCACAATCCGTCATCATGGGGAAAAGGAATTCACTGTTTCTGACTGATCCATTTTAAGTTTTAAAGGGGTATGGTTTGAAAGCTGAATGATCAAAGAAAAGAACACCGATAAATGTACTAATCGTACACATAGCATGCTTAAAGTACATTATGTTTACAACAATAATGGCAAGACCAACCGAACATAATTATTGTACACACAGTACGCTTACAGCAGACTGTGTTTACAACAATCATGGCAGATCAACACAGCATATTAATTAACACAGAGTACACTTAAAGCACAGTATGTTTACAGACATAGTACACTTAGAGCAGATTGTGTTTACAACAATCATGGCAGATCAACACAGCATATTAATTACACACATAGTACACTTAAAGCACAGTATGTTTACAGACATAGTACACTTAGAGCAGGTTGTGTTTACAACAATCATGGCAAGACCAACAACATAATTATTGTAGACATGGTATGCTTAGAGCCATGGCAAGACCAACAGAACGCAATAATTGTAGACACGGTACACTTAAGGCAGATTGTGTTTACAACAATCATCGCAAGACCAATGAACAAAATTATTGTAGACATGGTACGCTTAAGGCAGATTGTGTTTACAACAATCATCGCAAGACCAATGAACAAAATTATTGTAGACACGGTACGCTTAAGGCAGATTGTGTTTACAACAATCACAGCAAGACCAACAGAACATAAAAATTGCAGACATGGTACGCTTAAAGCAGATTGTGTTTACAACAATCATGGCAAGACCAACAGAACATAATAATTGTAGACGTGGTACGCTTAAAGCAGATTGTGTTTACAACAATCATGGCAAGACCAACAGATGCTGGAAAAGAAAGCATGACAATATCAACCACTGTAAGTTTACTGTCAGTCTTTTCTACGCAGTATGACAACTACACAAAGAAAGAAGAAAGCACAAAGTGTCACCTTCACACAAACCATTAAAGAAAATACAAATCTGAACAAAAGTCATCAAACACAGCAAGTTTCATGTGTGCAACATTTCAGGTCACTACTGGCAAATGTAATAAGTTGAAAAACAACACCTGTCCATTAGTGTAACAGGACAAATGTAATACGATGAAAAACAACACCTGTCCATTAGTGTAACAGGACAAATGTAATACGATGAAAAACAACACCTGTCCATTAGTGTAACAGGACAAATGTAACAAGATGAAAAACAACACCTGTCCATTTGTATAACAGGACAAATGTAACAAGATGAAAAACAACACCTGAGGCATATGGTTTAACAGTTTGCTGTGATGCATACTGGGTACAATGACAACAAGAACACAGGACACACACACACACACACACACAGAGCTTATTGTAAGCATGATGTGTGTAACTCATTGTCAACACTGTCTGAAAGCTGATGTGTGTAGCTTATTGTCAACACTGTCTGTAAGCATGATGTGTGCAACTTATTGTCAACACTGTAAGCATGATGTGTGTAGCTCAATGTCAACACTGTCTGTAAGCATGATGTGTGTAGCTTATTGAACTTGTTGTCCTGTTTGTAAACATGAAGTGTGGAGCTTATTGTCCTATCTGTAAGCATGATGTATGGAGCTTATTGTCCTATCTGTAAGCATGATGTATGGAGCTTATTGTCCTATCTGTAAGCATTATGTATATAGCTTATTGTCCTATCTGTAAGCATGCTGTGTGGAGCTTATTGTCCTATCTGTAAGCATGATGTATGGAGCTTATTGTCCTATCTGTAAGCATATCGTATGGAGCTTATTGTCCTATCTGTAAGCATGATGTGTGGAGCTTATTGTTCTACCTGTGAGCATGAAATGTAGAGCTTATTGTCCTATCTGCTAGCATGATGTATGGAGCTTATTGTCCTACCTGTGAGCATGAAGTGTGGAGCTTATTGTCCTATCTGTGAGCATGACGTGTGGAGCTTATTATCCTACCTGTGAGCATGAAGTGTGGAGCTTATTGTCCTATCTGTAAGTATGGTATGTGGAGCTTATTGTCCTATCTGTAAGTATGAAGTGTGGAGCTTTTTGTCCTACCTGTGAACATGAAGTGTGGAGCTTATTGTCCTATCTGTAAGCATGATGTGTGGAGCTTATTGTCCTATCTGTAAGTATGAAGTGTGGAGCTTATTGTCCTATCTGTAAGCATGATATGTGGAGCTTATTGTCTTATCTGTAAGCATGATGTGTGGAGCTTATTATCCCATCTGTAAGCATGATGTGTGGAGCTTATTGTCATATCTGTAAGCATGATGTGTGGAGCTTATTGTCCTATCTGTAAGCAATGTGTGGAGCTTATTGTCCTACTTGTGAGCATGAAGTGTGGAGCTTATCGTCCTAACTGTGAGCATGAAGTGTGGAGCTTATTGTCAACACTATCTGTGAGCATGAAGTGTGGAGCTTATTGTCAACACTATCTGTGAGCATGAAGTGTGGAGCTTATTGTCAACACTATCTGTGAGCATGATATGTGGAGCTTATTGTCAACACTATCTGTAAGCATGATATGTAGAGCTTATTGTCAACACTTTCTGTAAGCATGATGTGTGGAGCTTGTTGTCAACACTATCTGTATGTGTGGAGCTTATTGTCAACACTATCTGAAAGCATATGTGGAGCCTATTGTCAACACTTTCTGTAAGCAATGTATGTGGAGCTTATTGTCAACACAATCTGTAATCACGATGTGTGGAGCTTATTGTCAACACTAACTGTAAGCATGATGTGTGGAGCTTATTGTCAACAATATTTGTAAGTATGATGTGTGGAGCTTATTGTCCTATCTGTAAGTATGAAGTGTGGAGCTTATTGTCCTACCTGTGAGCATGAAGTGGGGAGCTTATTGTCCTATCTGTAAGCAATGTGTGGAGCTTATTGTCCTACCTATGAGCATGAAGTGTGGAGCTTATCATCCTATCAGTGATCATGAAGTGTGGAGCTTATCATCAACATTATCTGTGATCATGAAGTGTGAAGCTTATCGTCAACACTATCTGTGATATGAAGTGTGGAGCTTATTGTCAACACTTTCTGTAAGCATGTGTGCAGCTTATTGGCAACACTATCTGTAAGCATATGTGGAGCTTATTGTCAACACTTTCTGTAAGCATGTTGTGTGGAGCTTATTGTCAACACTATCTGTAATCATGATGTGTGGAGTTTATTGTCAACACTAACTGTAGGCATGATGTGTGGAGCTTATTGTCAACATTATTTGTAAGCATGATGTGTGGAGCTTATTGTCAACACTATCTGTAAGCATGATGTGAGGAGCTTATTGTCAACACTATCTGTAAGCTGTACTGCAGTGACAGCGCTCACTGGCTGTCTCTGCTTGCAGCCTGTCTTTTCAGTACAGCTGTACTGCAGTCTCAAGTCTCACTGGCCAGCGTGTCTTTTCAGTACAGCTTTACTGCAGTGTCAAGTCTCACTGGCCGGCTCTGCCTGCAGCTTGTCTTTTCAGTACAGCTGTACTGCAGTGTCAAGTCTCACTGGCTGTCTCTGCTTGCAGCCTGTCTTTTCAGTACAGCTGTACTGCAGTGTCAAGTCTCACTGGCCGGCTCTGCCTGCAGCCTCTTTCTTTTCAATCAGGGCTCGCTTCCAGGCGGGCATATCCTTGAACCGAGCTTCATACTCCTCAATCTGAAACACAAGCTTCATACTCCTCAATCTGAAACACAAGCTTCATACTCCTCAATCTGAAACACACAGCCCATGTCAATATCGTGTGACCTATACTCTGTGTAAACCATACAGTGTGTGCCAATATTGTGTGACCTATACTCTGTGTAAACCATACAGTGTGTGTCAATGCCGTGTGACCTATACTCTGTGTAAACCATACAGTGTGTGTCAATATTGTGTGACATATACTCTGTGTAAACCATACAGTGTGTGTCAATATTATGTGACCTATACTCCATGTAAACCATACAGTGTGTGTCAATACTGTGTGACCTATACTCCATGTAAACCATACAGTGTGTGTCAATACTGTGTGACCTATACTCCGTGTAAACCATACAGTGTGTGTCAATATTATGTGACCTATACTCCATGTAAACCATACAGTGTGTGTCAATACTGTGTGACCTATACTCCATGTAAACCATACAGTGTGTGTCAATATTGTAAGACCTTTACTCCATGTAAACCACACAATGTGTGTCAATACTGTGTGACCTATACTCCGTGTAAACCATACAGTGTGTGTCAATATTCTGTGACCTATACTCTGTGTAAACCATACAGTGTGTCAATATTGTGTGACCTATACTCCGTGTAAACCATACAGTGTGTGTCAATATTCTGTGACCTATACTCTGTGTAAACCATACAGTGCTATACTCTATGTAAACCATACAGTGTGTGTCAATATTCTGTGAGCTATACTCTATGTAGACCATAGAGTGTGTCAATATTGTGTGACCTATACTCCATGTAAACCATACAGTATGTGTCAATATTGTGTGACCTATACTCTGTGTAAAACGTACAGTGTATGTTAATATTGTGTGAGCTATACTCTATGTTAACCATACAATGTGTGTCAATATTGTGTGACCTATATTCTGTGTAAACCACACAGTGTGTGTCAATATTGTCTGACCTATACTCTATGTAAACCATACAGTGTGTGTCAATATTGTGTGACCTATACTCTGTGTAAACCATACAGTATGTGTCAATATTGTGTGACCTATACTCTGTGTAAACCATACAGTATGTGTCAATATTGTGTGACCTATACTCTGTGTAAACCATACAGTGTGTCAATATTGTGTGACCTATACTCTATGTAAACCATACAGTGTGTGTCAATATTGTGTGAGCTATACTCTGTGTAATCGATACAGTATGTGTCAATATTGTGTGACCTATACTCTATGCAGACCATACAGTGTGTGTCAATATTGTGTGACCTATACTCTATGTAAATCATACAGTGTGTATCAATATTGTGTAACCTATGCTTCATGTAAACCATACAGTGTGTGTCAATATTGTGTGACCTATACTCCATGTAAATCATACAGTATGTGTCAATATTGTGTGACCTATACTTTGTGTAAACCATACAGTGTGTGTCAATATTGTGTGACCTATACTCTATGTAAACCATACAGTGTGTGTCAATATTGTGTGAGATATACTCTGTAAACCATACAGTATGTGTCAATATTGTGTGACCTATACTCTATGTAAAACATACAGTATGTGTCAATATTGTGTGACCTATACTTTGTGTAAACCATACAGTGTGTGTCAATATTGTGTGACCTATACTCTATGTAAACCATACAGTGTGTGTCAATATTGTGTGACATATACTCTGTAAACCATACAGTATGTGTCAATATTGTGTGACCTATACTCTATGTAAAACATACAGTATGTGTCAATATCGTGTGACCTATACTCTGTGTAAACCATACAGTGTGTCAATATTGTGTGACCTATACTCTGTGTAAACCATACAGTGTTTGTCAATATTGTGTGACCTATACTCTGTGTAAACCATACAGTGTGTGTCAATATTGTGTGACCTATACTCTGTGTAAACCATACAGTGTGTGTCAATATTGTGTGACCTATACTCTGTGTAAACCATACAGTGTGTGTCAATACTGTGTGACCTATACTCTGTGTAAACCATACAGTGTGTGTCAATACTGTGTGACCTATACTCTGTGTAAACCATACAGTGTGTGTCAATACTGTGTGACCTATACTCTGTGTAAACCTCGTTTGTTCTGAGTGGACCTCACTATGTACTGGGTCCAACAGCACGTTCTCAAAGCAGGCTCTGGAAGACAGAAAATCCAAACTAAAGCAATGTTTTACCAGTGTGACTGACTATGGACTGGATCTGGAAGACAGAAAATCCAAACTAAAGCAGGTATGAGACTGATCCTGGGAACACTGAACATCACTCCAACTGGAGCCACGTGACAGCCATTTGATCTTCCTTCAAATCAGGCCAGACACACATTAGAACAGGTTAACTTTGTCTTTCAAAACGCAGTTCCCATATCCTCACACACACACACCAGTGTATTATGAATGGCAGACAAACCAGTGCAGTTCAAAACCCCCCAAACACACTGGTACACTATGTAAGGCAGGTTACATAAAAGGCATGCACCTGAACCTATTAGTAAGACAAAGCCACAGGTATTGCAAATATAACTCTATGCTTTGTTTTTATACTGTATGCTTTCCTCAGAATATTTTTGTAATTAATAGTCAATAAGTATATGCTTTGCACAGAACTTTAGTGTTATCAGCAGTCAATAAGTATATACTTTGCACGGAACTTTAGTGTTATCAGCAGTCAATAAGTATATGCTTTGCACAGAACTTTAGTGTTATCAGCAGTCAATAAGTATATGTATTGCACGGAACTTTAGTGTTATCAGCAGTCAATAAGTATATGCTTTGCACGGAACTTTATAGTGTTATCAGCAGTCAATAAGTATATGCTTTGCACGGAACTTTAGTGTTATCAGCAGTCAATAAGTATATACTTTGCACGGAACTTTAGTGTTATCGGCAGTCAATAAGTATATACTTTGCATGGAACTTTAGTGTTATCAGCAGTCAATAAGTATATGTATTGCACAGAACTTTAGTGTTATCAGTGGTTGATAACTCTATGCTTTCCTCAGAGCAATATTGTGTAATCAGAGATTGAAAACTCTATGCTTGGCTTAAATGATTACTATAACCAGTGTTTGATAAATGTATGCTTTAATCCGAACTATGTTTAATCAGTGGCTGATAACTCTGTGTTTTGTTTCCTCAGAACTATGTTTAATCATGGCAGATAACTCTAGGATTCCTTCCCTACACGCTAGCCTCCCTTGCTGTCACCTTTTTCTCCTCTGTGTATTTGTGTTGTGCTCTGATAGCCTTCGTCTGTCTCTCTGTTGTCATGGTAGATAACTGTGCTGCCTTTCCCTTCATCGTCTGTCTCTCTGTTGTCATGGTAGATATCTGTGCTGCCTTTCCCTTCATCGTCTGTCTCTCTGTTGTCATGGTAGATATCTGTGCTGCCTTTCCCTTCATCGTCTGTCTCTCTGTTGTCATGGTAGATAACTGTGCTGTCTTTCCCTTCATCGTCTGTCTCTCTGTTGTCATGGTAGATAACTGTGCTGCCTTTCCCTTCATCGTCTGTCTCTCTGTTGTCATGGTAGATATCTGTGCTGCCTTTCCCTTCATCGTCTGTCTCTCTGTTGTCATGGTAGATATCTGTGCTGCCTTTCCCTTCATCGTCTGTCTCTCTGTTGTCATGGTAGATAACTGTGCTGCCTTTCCCTACATCGTCTGTCTCTCTGTTGTCATGGTAGATAACTGTGCTGCCTTTCCCTTCATCGTCTGTCTCTCTGTTGTCATGGTAGATATCTGTGCTGCCTTTCCCTTCATCGTCTGTCTCTCTGTTGTCATGGTAGATAACTGTGCTGCCTTTCCCTTCATCGTCTGTCTCTCTGTTGTCATGGTAGATATCTGTGCTGCCTTTCCCTTCATCGTCTGTCTCTCTGTTGTCATGGTAGATAACTGTGCTGCCTTTCCCTTCATCGTCTGTCTCTCTGTTGTCATGGTAGATATCTGTGCTGCCTTTCCCTTCATCGTCTGTCTCTCTGTTGTCATGGTAGATAACTGTGCTGCCTTTCCCTACATCGTCTGTCTCTCTGTTGTCATGGTAGATATCTGTGCTGCCTTTCCCTTCATCGTCTGTCTCTCTGTTGTCATGGTAGATATCTGTGCTGCCTTTCCCTTCATCGTCTGTCTCTCTGTTGTCATGGTAGATATCTGTGCTGCCTTTCCCTTCATCGTCTGTCTCTCTGTTGTCATGGTAGATATCTGTGCTGCCTTTCCCTTCATCGTCTGTCTCTCTGTTGTCATGGTAGATATCTGTGCTGCCTTTCCCTTCATCGTCTGTCTCTCTGTTGTCATGGTAGATAACTGTGCTGCCTTTCCCTTCATCGTCTGTCTCTCTGTTGTCATGGTAGATAACTGTGCTGTCTTTCCCTTCATCGTCTGTCTCTCTGTTGTCATGGTAGATAACTGTGCTGTCTTTCCCTTCATCGTCTGTCTCTCTGTTGTCATGGTAGATATCTGTGCTGCCTTTCCCTACACACTAGCCTCCCCTTGACGTCATCTCTCTGTTGTCATGGTAGATAACTGTGCTGCCTTTCCCTTCATCGTCTGTCTCTCTGTTGTCATGGTAGATAACTGTGCTGCCTTTCCCTACATCGTCTGTCTCTCTGTTGTCATGGTAGATATCTGTGCTGCCTTTCCCTTCATCGTCTGTCTCTCTGTTGTCATGGTAGATATCTGTGCTGCCTTTCCCTTCATCGTCTGTCTCTCTGTTGTCATGGTAGATATCTGTGCTGCCTTTCCCTTCATCGTCTGTCTCTCTGTTGTCATGGTAGATAACTGTGCTGTCTTTCCCTTCATCGTCTGTCTCTCTGTTGTCATGGTAGATATCTGTGCTGCCTTTCCCTTCATCGTCTGTCTCTCTGTTGTCATGGTAGATAACTGTGCTGCCTTTCCCTTCATCGTCTGTCTCTCTGTTGTCATGGTAGATAACTGTGCTGCCTTTCCCTTCATCGTCTGTCTCTCTGTTGTCATGGTAGATAACTGTGCTGCCTTTCCCTACACACTAGCCTCCCCTTGCCGTCACCTCCCCTTGACGTCACCTCTCTGTCGTCATGGTAGATATCTGTGCTGTCTTTCCCTACACGCTAGCCTCCCCTTGACGTCATCTCTCTGTTGTCATGGTAGATGTCTGTGCTCTTTTTCCCTACATGCTAGCCTCCCCTTGCCGTCACCTCCCCTTGACGTCATCTCTCTGTCGTCATGGTAGATATCTGTGCTGTCTTTCCCTACACACTAGCCTCCCCTTGCCATCACCTCCCCTTGCCGTCACCTCCCCTTGCCATCACCTTTCTCTGCTCGATGTAGTCATGCTGTGCCTTCAGAGCCAGGTTCTTGGCCCTCAGCTGCCTCTTCCAGTCGGGGATTTTGTTGCCCGTGCTGTCCACATCCTCCACTTGCTGCAGGAAGTTCTTGGGATCAAACTCTGCGATGCTTGGCAAAGGTGACTGCTGGAAAGACATGACAAGCTACCAACATCTGTTCCACGGTGTGATGAGAATGGGCTGTGGGTGTGTGTCTCTTATGTCCAAAGGATTTGGAGGTATGCGTATATACTATCTATCTATCCTGTAGTCTCGTAGGCTGTGGGGGCAACACACATTTGGCAACCAGCCTCCTCCATCCATAGATAGATAGACAGAGAGACAGATAGAGAGACAGATAGACAGAGATATATGACTTCACACAATAAATGTATGAATAATTAACCAGACAAATTCATGAACACTGACAAAAGCAAGAAGAAGGAGGAGGAGGACAAGGGAGAGCAGCAGCAGCAGGAGGTCAGGTGACATGGACAACAGTGATGATCTGACCAACCTTTGTGATGATCTGACCAACCTTACAGTGATGATCTGACCAACCTTTGTGATGATCTGACCAACCTTACAGTGATGATCTGACCAACCTTTGTGATGATCTGACCAACCTTACAGTGATGATCTGACCAACCTTTGTGATGATCTGACCAACCTTACAGTGATGATCTGACCAACCTTTGTGATGATCTGACCAACCTTACAGTGATGATCTGACCAACCTTTGTGATGATCTGACCAACCTTACAGTGATGATCTGACCAACCTTTGTGATGATCTGACCAACCTTTGTGATGATCTGACCAACCTTACAGTGATGATCTGACCAACCTTACAGTGATGATCTGACCAACCTTTGTGATGATCTGACCAACCTTACAGTGATGATCTGACCAACCTTTGTGATGATCTGACCAACCTTTGTGATGATCTGACCAACCTTACAGTGATGATCTGACCAACCTTTGTGATGATCTGACCAACCTTACAGTGATGATCTGACCAACCTTTGTGATGATCTGACCAACCTTTGTGATGATCTGACCAACCTTACAGTGATGATCTGACCAACCTTTGTGATGATCTGACCAACCTTACAGTGATGATCTGACCAACCTTTGTGATGATCTGACCAACCTTACAGTGATGATCTGACCAACCTTACAGTGATAAAGCTGATAAAGCTGACCAACCTTCAGTGATAAAGCTGACCAACCTTACAGTGATGATCTGACCAACCTTACAGTGATAAAGCAGATAAAGCTGACCAACCTTACAGTATACATTTACAGTGATAAAGCTGACCAACCTTACAGTATACATTTACAGTGATAAAGCTGACCAACCTTACAGTATACATTTACAGTGATAAAGCTGACCAACCTTACAGTATACATTTACAGTGATAAAGCTGACCAACCTTACAGTATACATTTACAGTGATAAAGCTGACCAACCTTACAGTGATAAAGCTGACCAACCTTACAGTATACATTCACAGTGATAAAGCTGACCAACCTTACAGTATACATTTACAGTGATAAAGCTGACCAACCTTACAGTATACATTCACAGTGATAAAGCTGACCAACCTTACAGTGATAAAGCTGACCAACCTTACAGTGATAAAGCTGACCAACCTTACAGTATACATTAAAAACCCCAACAGCATACATAAAACAGGAGTGAAATCCAGTTGTCTGTTATTGTGTTAGTTGAAAACAGTGAATGGTTAAAGCAAATCAGGACAGCACAGCAACATACCGTCCTCAGTTAACAGGCCACCACAGGTGCTCCCATGACCATCTTCACCTGTCATTCAGTTGACAATACTATGTTCACCTGTCATTCAGTTGACAATACTATGTTCACCTGTCATTCAGTTGACAATACTATGTTCACCTGTCATACAGTTGACAATACTATGTTCACCTGTCATACAGCTGACAATACTTCACCTGTCATTCAGTTGACAATACTATGTTCCCCTGTCATTCAGTTGACAATACTATGTTCACCTGCCATTCCGTTGACAATACTTCACCTGTCATTCAGTTGACAATACTATGTTCACCTGTCATTCAGTTGACAATACTATGTTCACCTGTCATTCAGTTGACAATACTATGTTCACCTGTCATACAGTTGACAATACTATGTTCACCTGTCATACAGCTGACAATACTTCACCTGTCATTCAGTTGACAATACTATGTTCACCTGTCATTCAGTTGACAATACTATGTTCACCTGTCATTCAGTTGGAAATCACTGAACTGGGCCCTGCCAGGATTCTTAATAGAGAACAACTCCCTGCAACCACTTGACAATACTTCACCTGTCATACAGTTTACAATACTATGTTCACCTGTCATACAGTTTACACTACTTCACCTGTCATACAGTTTACACTACTTCACCTGTCATACAGTTGACAATACTATGTTCACCTGTCATTCAGTTGACAATACTATGTTCACCTGTCATACAGTTGACAATACTATGTTCACCTGTCATACAGTTGACAATACTATGTTCACCTGTCATACAGTTGACAATCTTTGAACTGGGCCCTGCCAGGATTCTTAATGGAGAAGAACACCTCCCTGCATCCACTGATCAGGGCCCTGCCAGGATTCTTTATGAAGAACACCTCCCTCAGCCGCCACACAACCATCTCCCCCTCCCCTACACACAACCACCTCCCTCACCTACCCCCACAAACACTTCCCCTCACACACACACACACCACCACCACCACCACCCCACCTGTTTACTGGAACCACTGCCCACGGCCCCGCCAGGAGTCTTTCTGGAGGAGAACACCTCCTTCACACCCCCCTTCCCTGGACCACTCGTCTTCCGCAGTGAGGCAGAAGGACTTCCGGTGGTGACAAGAGCGTTGAGTGCTGACATCAGGTCTGTTTTCTGCTGGTCAATAAGGTCCCCGCCTCGAGGGGTTCCGGGGGTAGATGACATCGGCTTGGTCCTGTAGAATGATAGAGCATCACTGATCACTGAAGGAATGATAGTGTGTCACTGATCACTGACATGGGTTTGGTCCTGTGGAATGATAGTGTGTCACTGATCACTGAAGGAATGATAGAGCATCACTGATCACTGAAGGAATGATAGTGTGTCACTGATCACTGAAGGAATGATAGTGTGTCACTGATTAATGAAGGAATGATAATGCCTCAGTGATCACTGAAGGAATGATAGAGCATCACTGATCACTGAAGGAATGACAGTGTGTCACTGATCACTGAAGGAATGATAGTGTGTCACTGATCACTGAAGGAATGATAGAGCATCACTGATCACTGAAGAAATGACAGTGTGTAACTGATCACTGAAGGAATGATAGTGTGTCACTGATCACTGAAGAAATGACAGTGTGTCACTGATCACTGAAGGAATGATAGAACATCACTGATCACTGAAGGAATGATAGTGTGTGAAGGAATGATAGTGCATCACTGATCACTGAAGGAATGATAGTGCGTCACTGATCACTGAAGGAATGATAGTGTGTCACTGATCACTGAAGAAATGACAGTGTGTCACTGATCACTGAAGGAATGATAGAGCGTCACTGATCACTGAAGGAATGATAGAGCATCACTGATCACTGAAGGAATGATAGTGTGTGAAGGAATGATAGTGCATCACTGTTCACTGAAGGAATGATAGTGTGTCACTGATCACTGAAGGAATGATAGTGTGTCACTGATCACTGAAGGAATGATAGTGCGTCACTGATCACTGAAGGAATGATAGTGTGTGAAGGAATGATAGTGCGTCACTGATCACTGAAGGAATGATAGTGTGTCACTGATCACTGAAGGAATGATAGAGCATCACTGATCACTGAAGGAATGATAGTGTGTGAAGGAATGATAGTGCATCACTGATCACTGAAGGAATGATAGTGTGTCACTGATCACTGAAGGAATGATAGTGCGTCACTGATCACTGAAGGAATGATGGGTGGTGTGTCCATCGAGATCGATGATGACCATCGTTGTCATCCAGATGGGGGATGGGGGATGGGGGGAGGGTGGTGGTGGGGTGGGGGGAAGGATGCTCATGAATCTATCTGTGAGTGCGCAGATGGCTGAATAGTCCAATCTGCGCACGAAATGTTCGCTGACAGTTGGGGCAGACAAAGACAGGCATATCATTGTCAGGGAGCTTGTTTGCCCGTGACTTTCTGGCCTGCCTCTTCTCAACAGCTGCAGCAGTCCTGTTGGCCTCGCACAACCTGGCGCCTTTGTGCACAGCAGCGCGCCATTTGTCACGGTCCACTGCAGATTCCTCCCAGGAGTCAGGGTTGATATCAAACGCTTTCAGAGAGACTTTCAGAGTATCTCTGAAGCGCTTCTTCTGACCTCCGTGTGATCTCTTCCCTTGTTGCAGCTCGCCATAGAAGAGCCTTTTGGGCAGCCGATGGTCTGGCATGCGCGCCACGTGTCCAGCCCAGCGAAGCTGGGACTGCATCAGGATGGTGAAGATGCTGGGAAGGGTGGCTTTTGCGAGCACCTCTGTGTCAGGGGTCTTGTCTTGCCACTTGATGTTCAGTAGCTTCCTGAGGCATGTTGTGTGGAAGTGGTTCAGCTTCTTGGCATGTTGTTGGTACACTGTCCAAGTTTCACTGGCGTACAGTAGTGTGGGGAGAACTACTGCTCTGTAGACCTTTAGCTTGGTCTCAAGACTAATGCCTCTTCTGTTCCAGACATTTGCATTGAGTCTACCAAAAGCTGCGCTTGCTCTTGCAATCCTGACGTTCACTTCATCGTCGATTGTCACATTTCGTGACAGTGTGCTGCCAAGGTATGTGAACCGCTCCACCGCACTGAGTCTCTGACCGTTGACTGTGATGTTGGGCTCAACGTAGGGTTTCCCTGGGGCTGGCTGATGGAGAACTTCAGTTTTCCTCGTGCTGATGGTAAGGCCGAAGTTCCTGCTGGCAGTGGCAAACTTGTTGACGCTGAGTTGCATGTCAGCTTCAGATCCAGCGTTGAGGGCACAATCATCAGCAAACAAAAAGTCTCTGATGATGTCTGTCATGACCTTCATTTTTGCTTGAAGCCTTCTGAGGTTAAACAGCTTGCCATCTGTTCGGTACTTTAGGCCGATTCCAACATCGCCATCTCTGAAGGCATCAGTAAGCATTGCAGAGAACATGAGGCTGAACAGCGTTGGAGCCAGGACGCAGCCTTGCTTGACACCATTTGTGACAGCAAAAGGAGCAGATATTTCACCATTGTCCTGGACTCGAGCCTGCATGCCTTCATGGAATTGGCTGACCAAGGAAATAAATTTCCGAGGGCATCCGTACTTGGCCATGATCTTCCACAGTCCCTCTCTACTCACGGTGTCGAAGGCCTTAGTGAGGTCGACATAGGTGGAGAACAGATCAGCATTTTGCTCCTGACATTTCTCTTGCAGCTGCCTTGCAGCAAACACCATGTCAGTGGTTCCGCGCTCTTTCCGGAATCCACATTGGCTCTCAGGCAAATGACCTTGGTCAAGGTGTGCTGTGAGGCGGTTAAGTAGGATCCTGGCAAGTATCTTGCCTGCGATGGAGAGCAAGGAAATGCCCCGATGGTTATCACAGGCTTGCCGGTTCCCCTTTCGCTTGTACAAGTGAATGATAGATGCATCTTTGAAATCCTGGAGGATCGTCTCTTCTTTCCACATGAGTGAGTACAGCTGATGAAGCTTCTCAGTCAGCACAGTGCCTCCATCCTTGTAGACATCTGCTGGTATGGAGTCTGAGCCAGGTGCTTTGCCACTGGATAGCAGACGGATTGCTTTCTGGGTCTCAAGAAGTGTTGGCGGATCATCCAGTGCTTCGTTGGTGGGGACTTGTGGGAGACGGTCTATGGCTTCATCATTTATGGAGGAAGGGCGATTTAAGACACTGTTGAAGTGCTCAGCCCATCGTTCGAGAATGTTCTCCTTCTCGGTGATCAAGGTATTCCCATCTGCACTGAGGAGGGGGGATGATCCTGAGGATGTGGGGCCGTAGACTTCTTTTAAGGCATCATAGAACCTCTTCATATCGTGCCTGTCAGCATATCCCTGGATCTCATCAGCTTTGTCACTCAGCCACTTATCCTGCATCTGGCGTACCTTTTGCTGAACAGTCCTGCGGATGTCATTGTATGCATCCTTTTTTGATGTGGACTTTGGGTTGCTCAGGTGGGCTTGATGCAGACGGCGTTTCACATCCAGAAGCTGCTTGATTTCATCACAGTTTTCATCAAACCAGTCTTTGTGCTTTCTGGTCATGGGTCCCAGGGTCTCTGAAGCTGTACTATAGATCAGCTCACGCAGGGTCCTCCAGTCAGACTCCACATTCTGGTTGTCCAGAGAGGCGGATTCCAGACGATCTTCCAGCAGCTCCACAAAGGACTGTTTGATGGTGATGTTTTTCAGCTTAGCGATGTTGAGCCGTTTTGGAGCCTTCTGGCCTTGGGGCGTCTCTTGGGTTGGATTCGAATATTCAGCTTCGAGACTACAAGGCGATGGTCTGTCCAACACTCGGCGCCGCACATGGTCTTTGTTACACGTACATCTTGCCTATCCCTTTTCCTGACGATGACATAATCGATGAGATGCCAATGCTTTGAGCGAGGGTGCATCCATGACGTCCTGTTACGGGTAGGGAGGCAGAAAACTGTGTTGGTTATCAGCAGTTCGTGCTCTGCACAGGTCTGAAGCAAAAGCAATCCATTTGGGTTGCAGTGGCCCACACCGTGCTTTCCAATCACTCCATCCCAGGAGATGTAGTCAGAGCCAACTCTAGCACTGAAGTCCCCAAGAATGATGAGCTTGTCTGCTTTAGGGATGGCAGCAATGACAGAGTGAAGGTCCTCGTAGAACTTCACCTTCACTTCATCCGGGTTGGTCATGGTTGGGGCGTAGGCACTGACAATGGTGAGGTGCTTCTGGCCAGATGCCAGTGGGAGTTTCATGGTCATAAGCCTATCGTTGACTCCCTTTGGGATTCCAGCTAGCTTGCTGACAAGTGCTGTTTTTACTGCAAAACCAACGCCAGCCTCACGTCGCTCTTCGCTTCCTCGTCCACTCCAGAAGAAGGTGTAACCAGTTCCCCGTTCACAGAGCTTGCCTTCGCCTGCAAGCCGAGTCTCACTCAAGGCTGCGATGTCAATGTTGTATTTGGCGAGTTTGGATGCAACTAGTGCTGTTCTCCTTGGGGTCTGTCCGCGTTATCTCTGTCCATGAGAGTCCTTATGTTCCAAGCACCAATGGTGAGAGGAACGATCCTTGTTTTTTTCTTTTCTTTCTCTTTGTTTCGACCGCTGATGTAGGGTCCCCGCCAGCCGCGGTATGCTGGCCAGGGTGATATGGAGCAGGCAATTTTTAGGGCACCTTTTCTAGCCCCTTCCTCATGCCAGGGAGGTGAGCAGTGCATTCCTAAAGAGGGCTGCTCAGACGCTCAGACGGCTGCCGAGCTCCATCGCTGCTCCTGTCGATGAAGAACGACCCTATGGCCTGAGCCGCCTGCGTGCAGGTCTGCAGTTGCGACTGCCAGTGTACCCACACCTGTCGTTTCATCGCTTGCCTGTCGCCACAGGACTTGGGGGTGATGAAATGATGAAGGATGAAAGGTCATTTTGGATGACTGATGACTTGCGCGATGAGTTTGTTTAAAGTGAAGAGGAGTTGCGCAACGTCGACCTCACTCTCTTGTCCGGGTCCACCAATTTCCAGTGGCAAGACTAAGTCGAGACGACTGGAGGATGAGCACGGATGCAGTGGATGACCAAGATATCCTTCGGTGTCTCATCTTGCTCTCTGCACTCCACAGTGCGTTGCTGTAACCGCCTTCCTCTCCGTTGAACCGATAGGTTTCTTCCGCAGATTCTGCCGGATCCAGACTTCGCATACATGGGTAGACACACCCCGGGGGCCAACTGCGTGTGGCATGCACACAGCACAGTGGAGCTAGATGGCCGTCGGTGGCTCTCCTGAGCCGACGCCCTTTTATGGATCTCCATAAGGGTGTCTAGCCACCCGCCTCACCAGTCCCAGAAGGGAGCGGTGGAAGTGCCGGTTTAGTCGTCGGCAACCCGACCCTGAACAGGTTGTACTGGATTACAGGTTACCAGTAGCAGATCTAATGACCTGACCTGACAACACTGAAGGAATGATAGTGTGTCACTGATCACTGAAGGAATGATAGTGTGTGAAGGAATGATAGTGCATCACTGATCACTGAAGGAATGATAGTGTGTCACTGATCACTGAAGGAATGATAGTGCATCACTGATCACTGAAGGAATGATAGTGTGGCACTGATCACTGAAGGAATGATAGTGTGTGAAGGAATGATAGTGCATCACTGATCACTGAAGGAATGATAGTGTGTCACTGATCACTGAAGGAATGATAGTGCGTCACTGATCACTGAAGGAATGATAGTGTGGCACTGATCACTGAAGGAATGATAGTGCATCACTGATCACTGAAGGAATGATAGTGTGTCACTGATCACTGGTCCTGGTGAATAGTGGCAGTAGATCACTGATCAGTGTCCAGGTAATCATTACATGTCTACATGTTTCTGCTATCATCAACAGTTCAGATGACAAACAAACATTACACATCTACATGTTTCTGCTCTCATCAGCAGTTCAGATGACAAACAAACATTACACATGGATCTACATGTTTCTGCTATCATCAGCAATTCAGATGACAAACAAACATTACACATGGATCTACATGTTTCTGCTATCATCAACAGTTCAGATGACAAACAAACATTACACATCTACATGTTTCTGCTATCATCAGCAGTTCAGATGACAAACAAACATTACACATGGATCTACATGTTTCTGCTATCATCAGCAATTCAGATGACAAACAAACATAACACATCTACACGTTTCTGCTATCATCAACAGTTCAGTGAACAAACAAACATAACACATCTACATGTTTCTGCTATCATCAGCAGTTCAGTGAACAAACAAACATTACACATCTACACGTGTCTGCTATCATCAACAGTTCAGTGAACAAACAAACATTACACATCTACATGTTTCTGCTATCGTCAGCAGTTCAGTGCACAAACAAACATTACACATCTACACGTGTCTGCTATCATCAACAGTTCAGTGAACAAACAAACATAACACATCTACATGTTTCTGCTATCATCAGCAGTTCAGTGAACAAACAAACATTACAAGGTGACAATTAATAAAACTGGAACACTAACCTGGTGTTCAGGGGAACTAAGCAAGTGCAGAATAGTAATTTCATTACGTCGGTGAGCAGAACAAATTAATTCTAACACAAACAGAACCACACCATGACAGTGTTCTGACCTGTGGTACATTCTAACACAAACAGAACCACACAACGACACACAGTGTTCTGACCTGGGGTACATTCTAACACAAACAGAACCACACAATGACACACAGTGTTCTGACCTGGGGTACATTCTAACACAAACAGAACCACACCATGACAGTGTTCTGACCTGGGGTACATTCTAACACAAACAGAACCACACCATGACACACAGTGTTCTGACCTGGGGTACATTCTAACACAAACAGAACCACACCATGACAGTGTTCTGACCTGGGGTACATTCTAACACAAACAGAACCACACCATGACACAGTGTTCTGACCTGGGGTACATTCTAACACAAACAGAACCATACCATGACAGTGTTCTGACCTGGCATACATTCTAACACAAACAGAACCACACCATGACAGTGTTCTGACCTGGGGTACATTCTAACACAAACAGAACCACACCATGACAGTGTTCTGACCTGGGGTACATTCTAACACAAACAGAACCACACCATGACAGTGTTCTGACCTGGGGTACATTCTAACACAAACAGAACCACACCATGACAGTGTTCTGACCTGGGGTACATTCTAACACAAACAGAACCATACCATGACAGTGTTCTGACCTGGGGTACATTCTAACACAAACAGAACCACACCACGAAAGTGTTCTGACCTGCGGTACATTCTAACACAAACAGAACCACACAATGACACAGTGTTCTGGCCTGGGGTACATTCTAACACAAACAGAACCACACCATGACACACAGTGTTCTGACCTGGGGTACATTCTAACACAAACAGAACCACACCACACCATGACAGTGTTCTGACCTGGGGTACATTCTAACACAAACAGAACCACACAATGACACACAGTGTTCTGACCTGGGGTACATTCTAACACAAACAGAACCACACCATGACAGTGTTCTGACCTGGGGTACATTCTAACACAAACAGAACCACACCATGACAGTGTTCTGACCTGGGGTACATTCTAACACAAACAGAACCATACCATGACAGTGTTCTGACCTGGGGTACATTCTAACACAAACAGAACCACACCACGACAGTGTTCTGACCTGGTGTACATTCTAACACAAACAGAACCACACCATGACACACAGTGTTCTGACCTGGCGTACATTCTAACACAAACAGAACCACACCATGACAGTGTTCTGACCTGGGGTACATTCTAACACAAACAGAACCACACCACGACAGTGTTCTGACCTGGGGTACATTCTAATACAAACAGAACCATACCATGACAGTGTTCTGACCTGGGGTACATTCTAACACAAACAGAACCACACCACGACAGTGTTCTGACCTGGGGTACATTCTAACACAAACAGAACCACACCACGACAGTGTTCTGACCTGGGGTACATTCTAACACAAACAGAACCACACCACGACAGTGTTCTGACCTGGGGTACATTCTAACACAAACAGAAACCATACCATGACAGTGTTCTGACCTGGGGTACATTCGAACACAAACAGAACCACACCACGACAGTGTTCTGACCTGGCGTACATTCTAACACAAACAGAACCACACCACGACAGTGTTCTGACCTGGGGTACATTCTAACACAAACAGAACCACACCACGACAGTGTTCTGACCTGGCGTACATTCTAACACAAACAGAACCACACCATGACAGTGTTCTGACCTGGCGTACATTCTAACACAAACAGAACCACACCATGACAGTGTTCTGACCTGGCGTACATTCTAACACTCTAGAGGGGGAGCTTGTCTCGCTCTTCCGGGAGTGGTTCGTCCTCTTGTTGGTCCCCACCGGCACCCAGCTCTCACCTATGGGTCCTAGAAGCTGCTAGCATGCGGCAGCGCCCAACCCCTGGTCAACGGCTTTGACATGTTGGCTAAACTAGGTGAGGGTAGCCGACTGGTCTCAAACCCTTGGTGAGTTAGGGCTTGTCTACCCAAGCATGTGAAGACTGGATCTGGCGGACTCTGCGGAAGAAACCTTCATGGTTCAACGGAGAGGAAGGCGGTTGCAGCAGAGCACTGTGGAGTGCTGAGGGCAGGATGAGGCACATAGGACATCCTGGGCATCCACTGCATCCGTTTCCATCTCCAGTCGTCTTGACCTCGTCTTGCCACTGGATACAGACGGTCTCGGACAAGAGAGTGAGGTCGACAGTGCGCAACTCCTCCTCACTATAAACAAAGTCATCGCGCAAGTCATCAGTCATCCTTCATCCCATACCATCATTTTCCCCAAGCCCTGTGGCGACAGGCGAGCAGCGAAGCGACAGGTGTGGGTACACTGGCAGTCGTAGCCGCGGACCTGCACACAGGCGGCTCAGGCCATAGGGTCGTTTTTCAACGACTGGAGCAGAGGTGGAGATCAGCAGCCCCCTGAGCGACTGAGCAGCCCTCTTCAGGACAGCACTGCTCACCTCCATGGCATGAGGAAGAGGCTAGAAAAGGTGCCCTAAACATTGCCTGCTCCACACCACCCTAGTCAGCATACCGCGGCTGACGGGGACCCTACTCAAGCGGTCGACACACAAAGGAAAGAAAGAAGAAAACATCCTGTTTGCTGATGTCTGCGCTCTCAACGCTGCCTCCGAAGCTGACATGCAGCACAGTGTCGACAAGTTCTCTGCTGCCTGTGACAACCTTGGCCTCACAATCAGCACAAAGAAGACTGAGGTGATGCACCAGCCAGCTCCAGGAAAGCCTTACATTGAACCAAACATCTTCATCAACGGGCAACGACTGAATGCGGTGGACAAGTTCACATACCTGGGCAGTACACTCTCTCTCACAGTTGTCATCGACGATGAGGTGAATGCCAGACTCAACAAAGCCAGCACTGCCTTCGGCAGACTCCATAAGAACGTTTGGAACAGGAGAGGCATCACCCTGGAGATGAAGCTCAAAGTATACAAGGCCATAGTTCTCACCACACTGCTCTATGGATGTGAATCATGGATGGTCTACAAACGCCACGCCAAAAAGCTGAACCACTTCCACACCACCGGCCTCAGAAAACCTCTCGGCATAAAGTGGCAAGAGAAGATCCCTGACACAGAGGTGCTCACTGTGCAAACTTGCCCAGCATCTACACCATCTTAACGCAGGCCTAGCTGCACTGGGCAGGCCATGTAGTTTGCATGCCAGACCACTGGGTCCCCAAGAAACTGCTGTACGGCGAACTCCAACAAGCGCTCCCATGGAGGCCAAAAGAAGCGCTTCAAAGACACTCTGAAAGCTTCTCTGAAGGCCTTCAGCATCAGCCATGACACATGGGAGCTGAATGCAATGGACAGACCAAAGTTGCGTTCAGCCTGTCCACAAAGGCGCCAAATCCTGTGAGGCCAACAGAATCGCTGCAGCAGAGCAACGCAGACAGGCCAGGAAAAGCAGTGCCAGCAAGTCCCCGACAGCCGCCACCATCCCCTGTCCACACTACGTCAGAACCTCCCGGGCGCGGATTGGCCTGACCAGTCATCTACGCACCCACAGAGCCCAACCCACACACCCCCAGGACGACTAGATGGTCCTCGTAGATTCCGACGGACGAACCACACATTCTCACACAAACAGAACCACACCATGACACACAGTGTTCTGACCTGGGGTACATTCTAACACAAACAGAATCATACCACGAAAGTGTTCTGACCTGGGGTACATTCTAACACAAACAGAACCACACCATGACACACAGTGTTCTGGCCTGGGGTACATTCTAACACAAACAGAGCCACACAACGACACACAGTGTTCTGACCTGGGGTACATTCTAACACAAACAGAACCACACCACGACAGTGTTCTGGCCTGGGGTACATTCTAACACAAACAGAACCACACCACGACAGTGTTCTGACCTGGGGTACATTCTAACACAAACAGAACCACACAATGACACAGTGTTCTGGCCTGGGGTACATTCTAACACAAACAGAGCCACACAACGACACACAGTGTTCTGACCTGGGGTACATTCTAACACAAACAGAACCACACAACGACACACAGTGTTCTGACCTGGGGTACATTCTAACACAAACAGAACCACACCACGACAGTGTTCTGACCTGGGGTACATTCTAACACAAACAGAACCACACCACGACAGTGTTCTGACCTGGGGTACATTCTAACACAAACAGAACCACACCACGACAGTGTTCTGACCTGGGGTACATTCTAACACAAACAGAACCACACCACGACAGTGTTCTGACCTGGGGTACATTCTAACACAAACAGAACCACACCACGACAGTGTTCTGACCTGGGGTACATTCTAACACAAACAGAGCCACACAACGACACACAGTGTTCTGACCTGGGGGTGTAGTAAGCTTCAGCCTTCCTTACAGCTGTCTGCTGACTGCCAGACTGAGACAGGGGTGGAGGGGGTGGAGGGGGGGATGGCACTCCCCCTGAAAAGTCATGTCCGTTCTGGTGGGAGGACATCCCGGTATGTCCGTTCTGGTGTGAGGACGTCCCTATGTGTCCATTCATCAAACCCACAGGAGGGGGAGGAGGGGGAGGGGTGGTGGTGGTGGTGGTCTCTGGCATCTGCTGTCTCTTCTGCAGCTGCAGTTGCTGGGCCTGTTGCCACGGCTTCAGTGGCACCAACCCCTGTGGTGCAGTGATGACAGACTTAGCTCCCCTGATGCCAGATGTCGGTGAGGAAGCCATGGCACCTTCTCCACCCTGAAATTTGTGAGTCAGCGCTGCAATCAAGTTGGTGTTGTGGAGGGGGGAGGAGGAGGGGGCGTGTGATACCAGGGGCTCTTTATGTAATGCGGCAGTGCTCTGTTTAGGGGTGCCCCCACCTCCAGACAGCCGGGCATCTGTGTGTAATTGGGGTGTGCTCTGTTTAGGGGTGCCCCCACCTCCAGACAGCCGGGCATCTGTGTGTAATTGGGGTGTGCTCTGTTTAGGGGTGGCCTGAGCGCCATCAGTCCCTGTAGAGATGATAGTGACGTGTCTGTTGCTGATGCTGATCACTGACCTGGCTGATCCCCCACTGCCTGTGCTGCCCACAGACCTCATACTGCTGTCTGTCTTCTGGGTCTTCTCCATGCCTCCACGCACAGTCTGCCTTCGCTGTGCTGCTGCTGCCAACAACACCTTCCTCTCCCTCACTGTGGGGGAGTGGTCCCGCTGGTGAGAACTGGACGTCTCTCCACACCGTCCGACTGTAGCTTCCTTCTCTCTGCTGCCTGAACACACCGGTGCTACCACTGACAACACCTGCTCTGTGCAGGAACCACTGCTGATGTTAACATCATTGCCATGAGGTACAACAGCTTTGGTGTCAATGTTACTGTCATGAGGCAGGACAGCTTTAGTGTCTGGCTGAAGACGCGAGGACAAGAAGGATGACTTCACCGGAGGCAGCTGCGAGGAAGCGGATGCAGAACTGGAGATGTACAGATGGGCTGAGGCAGAAGCCCTGGACAGCTCTTCTTCAGAGAACCTTGTGGAGGAGGAGGAGGAGGATCGGGCCGTCAGAGGGCAAGGCGTGACCTCTCGCTCTCCTGTCTCCTGAGAGTTGAAAACGCACAGTTCGCTGGGAGCGTCATGAATGTCCACCTCCACTGAAACCATCATCAACAACACTCAGGTGAACAACACTCAGGTGATGGTGAACCATTTTCAACAACATTTAGGTGATGGTGAACCACTGTCAACAACATTTAGGTGATGGTGAACCATTGTCAACAACATTTAGGTGATGGTGAACCACTGTCAACAACACTCAGGTGATGGTGGACCATTGTCAACAACATTTAGGTGATGGTGAACCACTGTCAACAACACTCAGGTGATGGTGAACCGTTGTCAACAACATTCAGGTGAACAACACTCAGGTGATGGTGAACTATTGTCAACAACACTTAGGTGAACAACACTCATGTGATGGTGAACCATTGTCAACAACACTTAGGTGAACAACACTCATGTGATGGTGAACCATTGTCAACAACACTCATGTGATGGTGAACCATTGTCAACAACACTTAGGTGAACAACACTCATGTGATGGTGAACCATTGTCAACAACACTCAAGTGATGGTGATCTACTGTCAACAACACTTAGATGATGGTGAACCATTGTCAACAACACCGATACAGTCACTGTATCAAGTTCAGATGATGGTAACACTTTAGAGCAATACAGTCACTGTATCAAGTTCAGATGATGGTAACACTTTAGAGCAATACAGTCACTGTATCAAGTTCAGATGATGGTAACACTTTAGAGCAATACAGTCACTGTATCAAGTTCAGATGATGGTAACACTTTAGAGCAATACAGTCACTTTATCAAGTTCAGATGACAGTAACACTTTAGAGCAATACAGTCACTGTATCAAGTTCAGATGATGGTAACACTTTAGAGCAATACAGTCACTGTAACACGTTCAGATGATGGTAACACTTTAGAGCAATACAGTCACTGTAACAAGTTCAGATGATGGTAACACTTTAGAGCAATACAGTCACTGTAACACGTTCAGATGATGGTAACACTTTAGAGCAATACAGTCACTGTAACACGTTCAGATGATGGTAACACTTTAGAGCAATACAGTCACTTTATCAAGTTCAGATGACAGTAACACTTTAGAGCAATACAGTCACTGTATCAAGTTCAGATGATGGTAACACTTTAGAGCAATACAGTCACTGTATCAAGTTCAGATGATGGTAACACTTTAGAGCAATACAGTCACTGTATCAAGTTCAGATGATGGTAACACTTTAGAGCAATACAGTCACTGTATCACGTTCAGATGATGGTAACACTATAGAGCAATACAGTCACTGTATCAAGTTCAGATGATGGTAACACTTTAGATCAGTACAGTCACTGTATCAAGTTCAGATGATGGTAAATACCTTTATATGACTGTATCAGCGAGTCCTTACAATACAGGTGTACATTGACAAAAAGTAGAGGGAGTAAGACATGAAAATCTGAACAACACTACATGATCAACAACAAAAACAGAGAGAGGGGGAAAAAAGGCAGAAAGTATGGACCCACTTCCATCTATCCCATTTATGTCTGTCCAGCATGGAGAGGAAAAAAATGGAGAAAAATAACCAGCCCATCTCCACCCCCACCACAACCCTTGACCCCATAACCATCACCACCCATCACCAACACCATCACTACCACTATAACCACCCCCACCACCACCATCCCCATCACCAACACCATCACTACCACTATAACCACCCCCACCACCACCATCCCCATCACCAACACCATCACTACCACTATAACCACCCCCACCACCACCATCCCCATCACCAACACCATCACTACCACTATAACCACCCCCACCACCACCATCCCCATCACCAACACCATCACTACCACTATAACCACCCCCACCACCACCATCCCCATCACCAACACCATCACTACCACTATAACCACCCCCACCACCACCATCCCCATCCCCATCACCATCACTACCACTATAACCACCCCCACCACCACCATCCCCATCACCAACACCATCACTACCACTATAACCACCCCCACCACCACTATCCTCATCCCCATCACCATCACCAACACCATCACTACCACTATAACCACCCCCACCACCACCATCCCCATCACCAACACCATCACTACCACTATAACCACCCCCACCACCACTATCCTCATCCCCATCACCATCACCAACACCATCACTACCACTATAACCACCCCCACCACCACTATCCTCATCCCCATCACCATCACCAACACCATCACTACCACTATAACCACCCCCACCACCACCATCCCCATCACCAACACCATCACTACCACTATAACCACCCCCACCACCACTATCCTCATCCCCATCACCATCACCAACACCATCACTACCACTATAACCACCTCCACCCCCACCATCCCCATCACCATCACTACCACTATAACCACCCCCACCACCACCATCCCCATCCCCAACACCATCACTACCACTATAACCACCCCCACCACCATCACCCCACCACCATCCCCACGGTCGCCGCCACCACCACCACCACCACCAACAACAACAACAACAATAACAACAATCACTGACCCAACTGTGTCTGTCCCGCAGTGTGAGGAGAAAAATAACCAAAGCTGGAGGCAGAGGATGCCACTGCAAGCACAACAACAACACCATCACCACCCTCACCCCCAGCAACACCATCACTACCACCCTCACCCCTTACACCATCACCATCACCTCCTACACCACCACCATCACCACTCACAGTCACCTTTAAAACCATAGGTCACCACTCAGAGGTCACCACTCAGAGGTCACTACTCACAGTCACCACTCAGAGGTCACCACTCAGAGGTCACTACTCACAGTCACCACTCAGAGGTCACCACTCAGAGGTCACCACTCAGTCACTACTCAGAGGTCACTACTCACAGTCACCACTCACATTCACTACTCAGAAGTCACCACTCACAGGTCACCACTCACATTAACCACTCACAGGTCACCACTCACAGTCATCACTCAGTCACCACTCATAGTCACCCCTCAGAGGTCACCACTCACAGTCACCACTCAGTCACCACCCAAAGTCACCACTCAGAGGTCACCACTCACAGTTATCACTCAGAGGTCACCACTCAGAGGTAACCACTCACAGTCACCACTCAGAGGTCACCACTCACAGTCACCACTCAGAGGTCACCACTCACAGTCACCACTCAGTCATCACTCAGTCACCACTCACATTCACCACTCAAAGGTCACCACTCAAGTCACCACTCACAGTCACCACACAGAGGTCACCACTCAAAGGTCACCACTCACAGTCACCACTCACAGTCACTACTCAGAGGTCACCACTCAAAGGTCACCACTCACAGTCACCACTCACAGTCACTACTCAGAGGTCACCACTCAGAGGTCACAACTCAAAGTCACTACTCAGAGATCACCACTCAGAAGTTAGGTTTAGGGTCACCACTCAGTCACCACTCAAAGGTCACCACTCAGAGGTCACCACTCACAGTCACCACTCATGTTACCACTCAGAGGTCAAAACTTAAATGCTACTGCTCAGAGGTCCCCAGTCAGGTCACCACTCAGAGGTCACCACTCACAGTCACCACTCATGTTACCACTCAGAGGTCAAAACTTAAATGCTACTGCTCAGAGGTCCCCAGTCAGGTCACCACTCAGTGGTCATTATTAATAGGTCACCAATCAGTGCCAAAGCCAACAGGACCGCAAAGAACACTTGATGCAACACTCAGTGCCAAAGCCAACAGGACCACAAAGAACACTTGATGCAACACTCAGTGCCAAAGCCAACAGGACCGCAAAGAACACTTGATGCAACACTCAGTGCCAAAGCCAACAGGACCGCAAAGAACACTTGATGCAACACTCAGTGCCAAAGCCAACAGGATCAAAAACACTTGATGCAACACTCAGTGCCAAAGCCAACAGGACCGCAAAGAACACTTGATGCAACACTCAGTGTCAAAGCCAACAGGATCACAAACAACACTTGATGCAACACTCAGTGCCAAAGCCAACAGACCCACAAACACTTGATGCAATATTCAGTGCCAAAGCCAACAGGATCACAAACAACACTTGATGCAACACTCAGTGCCAAACCCAACAGGATCACAAACACTTGATGCAACACTCAGTTCAGTGTCAAAGACAACAGGATCACAAACACTTGATGCAACACTCAGTGCCAAAGCCAACAGGATCACAAACACTTGATGCAACATTAAGTGCCAAAGCCAACAGGATCACAACCAACACTTGATGCAACACTCAGTGCCAAAGCCATCAGGACCACAAACAACACTTGATACAACACTCAGTATCAAAGCCAACAGGACCACAAACAACACTTGATGCAACACTCAGTGTCAAAGCAAATAGGACCACAAACAACACTTGATGCAACACTCAGTATCAAAGCCATCAGGACCACAAACAACACTTGATACAACACTCAGTATCAAAGCCAACAGGACCACAAACAACACTTGATGCAACACTCAGTGTCAAAGCCAACAGGATCACAAACACTTGATGCATCACTCAGTATCAAAGCCAACAGGACCACAAACAACACTTGATGCATCACTCAGTATCAAAGCCAACAGGACCACAAACAACACTTGATGCAACACTCAGTGCCAAAGCCATCAGGACCACAAACAACACTTGATACAACACTCAGTATCAAAGCCAACAGGACCACAAACAACACTTGATGCAACACTCAGTGTCAAAGCCAACAGGATCACAAACACTTGATGCATCACTCAGTATCAAAGCCAACAGGACCACAAACACATGATACAACACTCAGTGTCAAAGCCAATAGGACCACAAACAACACTTGATGCAACACTCAGTGTCAAAGCAAATAGGATCACAAACAACACTTGATGCAACACTCAGTATCAAAGCCAACAGGACCACAAACACATGATACAACACTCAGTGTCAAAGCCAACAGGACCACAAACACATGATACAACACTCAGTGTCAAAGCCAATAGGACCACAAACAACACTTGATGCAACACTCAGTGTCAAAGCAAATAGGACAACAAACAACACTTGATACAACACTCAGTGCCAAAGCCAACAGGATAAAAAGCACTTGATGCAACACTCAGTGTCAAATTCAACAGGACCAAAAACAACACATGATGCAACACTCAGTGCCAAAGCCAACAGGATCACAAACACTTGATGCAACATTCAGTGCCAAAGCCAACAGGATCACAAACACTTGATGCAACATTCAGTGCCAAAGCCAACAGGATCACAAACACTTGATGCAACACTCAGTGTCAAAGCCAACAGGACCACAAACAACACTTGATGCAACACTCAGAGCTAAAGCCAACACGACAACAAACCCTTGATGCAACACTCAGTGCCAAAGCCAACAGGATCAAAAACACTTGATGCAGCACTCAGTGTCAAAGCCAACAGGACCATTTTAGCAAAGACACTGCAGCATTATTTGTACCAACAAGCAACATGGGCGAAAGTAGAGAGTGTAAGTTCTTCACACACAGTTTGAAGCAGTGCAGCCGTTCTGTGCCTTGAGCCATACTTTTGAAAGTGATTTGCTTTATCTTAGATCAGTGAGATTAGTGGAGAAAACAAAAACACATTCAGATTGTTTTTCCAGTTCTTGGTAGAATTCAGCTCATCCTAGCATGTACTAGAATATAACTTCAATACAAAGCAGACATATTTCATTTTTTAACCAAAAAAGCCCCCACATACAAGACTGATATCAATCACTGTATCAGATAAATGTGCCAAGTTTTGTGATTGAGATATAAAAATGTATCGGTAACTTGACATTTTTGGCACCTTTATAGCTTTTTGTGCCGGTAAAAGAAGTGTATGGTCATCATAATTAGAATTTATAAACAAAACTGATATCTTCCTATTTTCAAGCCAGATTATGTGTGTATATACTATGTATTTCAAGAGAAAAATGAATTTGTAATAGTTCACACACACACACACACACACACACACACACACACACACAAACACACACAGACAACTGAAACACTGTTTTATTACATACATTGTGTATGCACACAGAAGCCAATAACAAGACCAAACACAAAAAATAGTATTACACAAAAACAAAACACATAACAACATAAAATTTAAAAATATGTCTTAAACAAACAGAAATACACACATTCACTCACACAAACACACGAATGCACATGATTTCTCCCTCTTTCTCGATAGATCTATATATATGTCTCTCTCCAGAGAGAGAGAGACATGGTGAGACCCAAAGCAACCAAACAAAAATTTGCTTGCACAAACCCCCAAAGCTCTCTTCTTTCCACACACCATGATGGTCACCACAGCCAACAAAGCTCTCTTCTTTCCACACACCACCATGATCACCACAGCCAACAAAGCTCTCTTCTTTCCACACACCACCATGGTCACCACAGCCAACAAAGCTCTCTTCTTTCCACACACCACCATGATCAGCACAGCCAACAAAGCTCTCTTCTTTCCACACACCACCATGATCAGCACAGCCAACAAAGCTCTCTTTCCACACACCACCATGATCACCACAGCCAACAAAGCTCTCTTCTTTCCACACACCACGATGGTCACCACAGCCAACAAAGCTCTCTTCTTTCCACACACCACCATGATCACCACAGCCAACAAAGCTCTCTTTCCACACACCACGATGGTCACCACAGCCAACAAAGCTCTCTTCTTTCCACACACCACCATGATCACCACAGCCAACAAAGCTCTCTTTCCACACACCACCATGATCAGCACAGCCAACAAAGCTCTCTTTCCACACACCACCATGATCACCACAGCCAACAAAGCTCTCTTCTTTCCACACACCACCATGATCACCACAGCCAACAAAGCTCTCTTCTTTCCACACACCACCATGGTCAGCACAGCCAACAAAGCTATCTTTCCACACACCACCATGATCACCACAGCCAACAAAGCTCTCTTCTTTCCACACACCACCATGATCACCACAGCCAACAAAGCTCTCTATCCACACACCACCATGGTCAGCACAGCCAACAAAGCTCTCTTTCCACACACCACCATGATCACCACAGCCAACAAAGCTCTCTTTCCACACACCACCATGATCACCACAGCCAACAAAGCTCTCTTTCCACACACCACCATGATCACCACAGCCAACAAAGCTCTCTTCTTTCCACACACCACCATGATCACCACAGCCAACAAAGCTCTCTTTCCACACACCACATTGATCAGCACAGCCAACAAAGCTCTCTATCCACACACCACCATGATCACCACAGCCAACAAAGCTCTCTATCCACACACCACATTGATCACCACAGCCAACAAAGCTCTCTTTCCACACACCACCATGATCACCACAGCCAACAAAGCTCTCTTTCCACACAACACCATGATCACCACAGCCATCAAAGCTCTCTTTCCACACACCACCATGATCACCACAGCCAACAAAGCTCTCTTCTTTCCACACAACACCATGATCAGCACAGCCAACAAAGCTCTCTTCTTTCCACACACCACCATGGTCAGCACAGCTAACAAAGCTCTCTTCTTTCCACACACCACCATGATCACCACAGCCAACAAAGCTCTCTTTCCACACACCACCATGATCACCACAGCCAACAAAGCTCTCTTTCCACACACCACCATGGTCACCACAGCCAACAAAGCTCTCTTCTTTCCACACACCACCATGATCACCACAGCCAACAAAGCTCTCTTCTTTCCACACACCACCATGATCACCACAGCCAACAAAGCTCTCTTTCCACACACCACCATGGTCAGCACAGCCAACAAAGCTCTCTTTCCACACACCACCATGATCACCACAGCCAACAAAGCTCTCTATCCACACACCACCATGATCACCACAGCCAACAAAGCTCTTTCCACACACCACATTGATCACCACAGCCAACAAAGCTCTCTTTCCACACACCACCATGATCACCACAGCCAACAAAGCTCTCTTTCCACACACCACCATGATCACCACAGCCAACAAAGCTCTCTTTCCACACACCACCATGATCAGCACAGCCAACAAAGCTCTCTTCTTTCCACACACCACCATGATCAGCACAGCCAACAAAGCTCTCTTCTTTCCACACACCACCATGATCACCACAGCCAACAAAGCTCTCTTTCCACACACCACCATGATCACCACAGCCAACAAAGCTCTCTTTCCACACACCACCATGGTCAGCACAGCCAACAAAGCTCTCTTTCCACACACCACCATGATCAGCACAGCCAACAAAGCTCTCTTTCCACACACCACCATGATCACCACAGCCAACAAAGCTCTCTTTCCACACACCACCATGATCACCACAGCCAACAAAGCTCGCTTCTTTCCACACACCACCATGGTCAGCACAGCCAACAAAGCTCTCTTTCCACACACCACCATGGTCACCACAGCCAACAAAGCTCTCTTTCCACACACCACCATGATCAGCACAGCCAACAAAGCTCTCTTCTTTCCACACACCACCATGATCAGCACAGCCAACAAAGCTCTCTTCTTTCCACACACCACCATGATCACCACAGCCAACAAAGCTCTCTATCCACACACCACCATGATCACCACAGCCAACAAAGCTCTCTTTCCACACACCACCATGATCACCACAGCCAACAAAGCTCTCTTTCCACACACCACCATGATCAGCACAGCCAACAAAGCTCTCTATCCACACACCACCATGATCACCACAGCCAACAAAGCTCTCTTTCCACACACCACCATGATCAGCACAGCCAACAAAGCTCTCTTTCCACACACCACCATGGTCAGCACAGCCAACAAAGCTCTCTTTCCACACACCATCATGGTCACCACAGCCAACAAAGGTCTCTTTCCACACACCACCATGATCACCACAGCCAACAAAGCTCTCTTCTTTCCACACACCACCATGGTCACCACAGCCAACAAAGCTCTCTATCCACACACCACCATGATCAGCACAGCCAACAAAGCTCTCTTTCCACACACCACCATGATCAGCACAGCCAACAAAGCTCTCTTCTTTCCACACACCACCATGATCACCACAGCCAACAAAGCTCTCTATCCACACACCACCATGATCACCACAGCCAACAAAGCTCTCTATCCACACACCACCATGATCACCACAGCCAACAAAGCTCTCTTCTTTCCACACACCACCATGATCACCACAGCCAACAAAGCTCTCTATCCACACACCACCATGATCACCACAGCCAACAAAGCTCTCTATCCACACACCACCATGATCACCACAGCCAACAAAGCTCTCTTTCCACACACCACCATGATCACCACAGCCAACAAAGCTCTCTTTCCACACACCACCATGGTCAGCACAGCCAACAAAGCTCTCTTCTTTCCACACACCACCATGATCACCACAGCCAACAAAGCTCTCTTTCCACACACCACCATGGTCAGCATAGCCAACAAAGCTCTCTTTCCACACACCACCATGATCACCACAGCCAACAAAGCTCTCTTCTTTCCACACACCACCATGATCACCACAGCCAACAAAGCTCTCTTTCCACACACCACCATGATCAGCACAGCCAACAAAGCTCTCTTCTTTCCACACACCACCATGATCAGCACAGCCAACAAAGCTTTCTTCTTTCCACACACCACCATGATCACCACAGCCAACAAAGCTCTCTTCTTTCCACACACCACCATGATCACCACAGCCAACAAAGCTCTCTTTCCACACACCACCATGATCACCACAGCCAACAAAGCTCTCTTTCCACACACCACCATGATCACCACAGCCAACAAAGCTCTCTATCCACACACCACCATGATCACCACAGCCAACAAAGCTCTCTATCCACACACCACATTGATCAGCACAGCCAACAAAGCTCTCTTTCCACACACCACATTGATCAGCACAGCCAACAAAGCTCTCTTTCCACACACCACATTGAGCAGCACAGCGAACAAAGCTCTCCACACACCACCATGGTCACCACAGCCAACAAAGCTCTCTTCTTTCCACACACCACCATGGTCAGCACAGCCAACAAAGCTCTCTTTCCACACACCACCATGATCACCACAGCCAACAAAGCTCTCTTCTTTCCACACACCACCATGGTCACCACAGCCAAAAAAGCGGAGGGATAGACAGAAGCATAACATCCTCACTCACCGGAGGCCAGAGACATGGAACGGTCCAACACAGTGCCAGTCACATTGTGTACACCATCCACTGCATGTGCTGAGGCCTGAACTTGCTCTGAGGTCGTCCCCCTCAACACTGAGCGCTCAACTTGCTGTGAGGTCGCCCCCCTCAACACTGAGCGCTCAACTTGCTGTGAGGTCGCCCCTGTCACCTCAGCCCTGAGGGGGATGGATGAGGAGGGTTTGGGGGAGGGGGTAGGGGGTGCCCCGACCTTGCTGGCTGAAGTCACAACCCCTCCTGGCTGGGTGGACACACAACTGTTGGCTGACGGTCGGCGCCGTGGGGGCGGGGGATGTTTGGGGGAGGGGGGCCTGACTTTTGGGGGTGGAGAGGTGGTGAGGGTGGGACGTGGTGGGATGCTGTCCACCTGGCATTGGACAGCAGATGGTTAAACAACATGACTATGGCATTGGACAGCAGATGGTTCATCAACATGACTATGGCACTGGACAGCAGATGGTTAAACAACATGACTATGGCATTGGACAGCAGATGGTTCATCTACATGACTATGGCATGGTGATGGGTGTTGTGGTTCATCAACATGACTATGGCATTGGACAGCAGATGGTTAAACAACATGACTATGGCACTGGACAGCAGATGGTTCATCAACATGACTATGGCATTGGACAGCAGATGGTTAAACAACATGACTATGGCATAGTGATGTGTGCTGTAGTTAAACAACATGACTATGGCATTGGACAGCAGATGGTTCATCTACATGACTATGGCACTGGACAGCAGATGGTTCATCAACATGACTATGGCACTGGACAGCAGATGGTTAAACAACATGACTATGGCACTGGACAGCAGATGGTTCATCAACATGACTATGGCACTGGACAGCAGATGGTTAAACAACATGACTATGGCACTGGACAGCAGATGGTTCATCAACATGACTATGGCACTGGACAGCAGATGGTTCATCAACATGACTACGGCACTGGACAGCAGATGGTTAAACAACATGACTATGGCATGGTGATGGGTGTTGTGGTTCATCAACATGACTATGGCATAGTGATGGGTGTTGTGGTTAAACAACATGACTGTGTCATAGTGATGTGTTGTAGTTAAACAACATGACTATGGCATTGTGATGGGTGTTGTGGTTAAACAACATGACTATGGTAAAGTGATGTGTGTTGTGGTTAAACAACATGACTATGGCATAGTGATGGGTGTTGTAGTTAAACAACATGACTATGGCATAGTGATGTGTGTTGTAGTTAAACAACATGACTATGGCATAGTGATGGGTGTTGTGGTTAAACAACATGACTATGGTAAAGTGATGGGTGTTGTGGTTAAACAACATGATTATGGCATAGTGATGGGTGTTGTAGTTAAACAACATGACTATGGCATAGTGATGGGTGTTGTGGTTAAACAACATGACTATGGCATAGTGATGGGTGTTGTAGTTAAACAACATGACTATGGCATAGTGATGGGTGTTGTGGTTAAACAACATGACTATGGCATAGTGATGGGTGTTGTAGTTAAACAACATGACTATGGCATAGTGATGGGCGTTGTGGTTAAACAACATGACTATGGTAAAGTGATGGGAGTTGTGGTTAAACAACATGACAATGGCATGGTGATGACCTAACTTTGATAATTCATTGTGGCCTCCTCACGACCTAAAAATTGATGTCACTGTGGCCTCCTGACGACCTAATATTGATAAGTCACTGTAGTCTCATGACAGAACGTTGAGAATTCACTGTGGCCTAATGACCGAACATTGATAATTCATTGTGGCATGACGGCCTGATATTGATAATTCACTGTGGCCTCCTCACGACGTAACAATGATAATTGACTGTGGCCTCCTCACGACCTAACAATGATAATTGACTGTGGCCTCCTGACGACCTTACATTGATAATTCACTGTGGCCTCCTCATGACCTAACATTGATAATTCACTGTGGACTCATCACCTAACACTGATAATTCATTGTGGCCTCCTGATGACCTTACATTGATAATTCACTGTGGCCTCCTCATGACCTAACATTGATAATTCACTGTGGCCTCCTGATTACATAACACTGATAATTCATTGTGGCCGCCTGACGACCTGACACTGATAATTCACTGTGGCCTCCTGATGACCTGACATTGATAATTCACTGTGGCCTCCTGATGACCTTACATTGATAATTCACTGTGGCCTCATCACCTAACACTGATAATTCACTGTGGCCTCCTGATGACCTAACACTGATAATTCACTGTGGCCTCATCACCTAACACTGATAATTCACTGTGGCCTCCAGATGACCTAACACTGATAATTCACTGTGGCCTCATCACCTAACACTGATAATTCACTGTGGCCTCATCACCTAACATTGATAATTCACTGTGGCCTCCTGATGACCTGACATTGATAATTCACTGTGGCCTCCTGATGACCTGACATTGATAATTCACTGTGGCCTCATCACCTAACATTGATAATTCACTGTGGCCTCATCACCTAACATTGATAATTCACTGTGGCCTCCTGATGACCTAACACTGATAATTCACTGTGGTCTCATCACCTAACATTGATAATTCACTGTGGCCTCATCACCTAACATTGATAATTCACTGTGGCCTCATCACCTAACATTGATAATTCACTGTGGCCTCCTGATGACCTGACATTGATAATTCACTGTGGCCTCATCACCTAACATTGATAATTCACTGTGGCCTCATCACCTAACATTGATAATTCACTGTGGCCTCATCACCTAACATTGATAATTCACTGTGGCCTCATCACCTAACATTGATAATTCACTGTGGCCTCATCACCTAACATTGATAATTCACTGTGGCCTCCTGATGACCTGACACTGATAATTCACTGTGGTCTCCTGACGACGTGACACTGATAATTCACTGTGGTCTCCTGACGACCTGACATTGATAATTCATTGTGGTCTCCTGACGACCTGACACTGATAATTCACTGTGGTCTCCTGACGACGTGACAGTAATTCACTGTGGTCTCCTGATGACATGACACTGATGTTTCACTGTGGTCTCCTGATGACGTGACATTGATAATTCACTGTGGTCTCCTGACGACATGACAGTAATTCACTGTGGTCTCCTGACGACATGACACTGATGCTTCACTGTGGTCTCCTGACGACGTGACACTGATAATTCACTGTGGTCTCCTGACGACGTGACATTGATAATTCACTGTGGTCTCCTGACGACGTGACATTGATAATTCACTGTGGTCTCCTGATGACATGACATTGATAATTCATTGTGGTCTCCTGACGACATGACACTGATAATTCAGTGTGGTCTCCTGACGACATGACATTGATAATTCATTGTGGTCTCCTGACGACATGACACTGATAATTCAGTGTGGTCTCCTGACGACATGACATTGATAATTCATTGTGGTCTCCTGACGACATGACACTGATAATTCAGTGTGGTCTCCTGACGACATGACATTGATAATTCATTGTGGTCTCCTGACGACCTGACACTGATAATTCATTGTGGTCTCCTGACGACGTGACATTGATAATTCATTGTGGTCTCCTGACGACATGACACTGATAATTCAGTGTGGTCTCCTGACGACATGACATTGATAATTCATTGTGGTCTCCTGACGACATGACACTGATAATTCAGTGTGGTCTCCTGACGACATGACATTGATAATTCATTGTGGTCTCCTGACGACCTGACACTGATAATTCATTGTGGTCTCCTGACGACGTGACATTGATAATTCATTGTGGTCTCCTGACGACATGACACTGATAATTCAGTGTGGTCTCCTGACGACATGACATTGATAATTCATTGTGGTCTCCTGACGACCTGACACTGATAATTCATTGTGGTCTCCTGACGACATGACACTGATAATTCATTGTGGTCTCCTGACGACGTGACATTGATAATTCACTGTGGTCTGGCTGTGATGGGGGACTTGGAATGAACACACACACACACACACACACACACACACTTATGCGTACACACACACATGTACACCTATGCCTATACACACTCACACACACACACACACACGCACACACACACACACACTTATGCGTACACACACACACACACACATGTACACCTATGCCTACACACACACACACACTCACACACACACACATACACACACACACACAGAGGGTGATGACCCTACATACTTTGCCCCTGATGACGTCAGCAGTGTGTTGGTGACCACAGCGGTCGGCCAGTTCCTCAGCCTTCAGTCCTGCATTGTCTGTGATGTCACGGTTGCATCCCCCCTCCAGTAAGGCTGTCACAATCTGTAACACACACTTCACTGTCAGTGATGCCATGACTTGTAACACACACACTTCACTGTCAGTGATGTCACGATCTGTAACACACATACTTCACTGTCTGTGATGTCACAACCTGTAACACACACACTTCACTGTCTGTGATGTCACGATCTGTAACACACACACACTTCACTGTCAGTGATGTCACAACCTGTAACACACACACTTCACTGTCAGTGATGTCACAATCTGTAACACACACTTCACTGTCAGTGATGTCACGACCTGTAACACACACTTCACTGTCAGTGATGTCATGACCTGTAACACACACTTCACTGTCAGTGATGTCACATGTAACACACACACTTCACTGTCAGTGATGTCATGACATGTAACACACACACTTCACTGTCAGTGATGTCACATGTAACACACACACTTCACTGTCAGTGATGTCATGACATGTAACACACACACTTCACTGTCAGTGACGTCACGACATGTAACACACACTTCACTGTCAGTGAAGTCATGACATGTAACACACACACTTCACTGTCAGTGATGTCACGACATGTAACACACACACTTCACTGTCAGTGATGTCACGACATGTAACACACACACTTCACTGTCAGTGATGTCATGACATGTAACACACACACTTCACTGTCAGTGATGTCATGACATGTAACACACACACTTCACTGTCAGTGATGTCACGACATGTAACACACACACTTCACTGTCAGTGATGTCACGACCTGTAACACACACTTCACTGTCAGTGATGTCATGACCTGTAACACACACACTTCACTGTCAGTGATGTCACGACATGTAACACATACACTTCACTGTCAGTGATGTCACGACCTGTAACACACACACTTCACTGTCAGTGATGTCACAATCTGTAACACACACTTCACTGCCAGTGATGTCACGACCTGTAACACACACACTTCACTGTCAGTGATGGTATGACCTGTAACACACACACTTCACTGTCAGTGATGTCACGACATGTAACACACACACACTCTCTCTCTCTTCCTTATCTCCCTTCCCCTATCATCAGATGCAAAATATATACATCAATCAAGCCATATAGGCTGCACAGCTCTGTGTGGTCTGATCAATTCCTCACGCATATTGCACACAGCACTCTGTGGTCCGATCCATTCCTCACACATATTGCACACAGCACTCTGTGGTCTGATCCATTCCTCACGCATATTGCACACAGCACTCTGTGGTCCGATCCATTCCTCACGCATATTGCACACAGCACTCATATTGCACACAGCACTCTGTGGTCCGATCCATTCCTCACACATATTGCACACAGCACTCTGTGGTCTGATCCATTCCTCACGCATATTGCACACAGCACTCTGTGGTCCAATCCATTCCTCACGCATATTGCACACAGCACACATATTGCACACAGCACTCTGTGGTCCAAACCATTCCTCACGCATATTGCACACAGCACACATATTGCACACAGCACTCTGTGGTCCGATCCATTCCTCACGCATATTGCACACAGCACACATATTGCACACAGCACTCTGTGGTCCGATCCATTCCTCACGCATATTGCACACAGCACACATATTGCACAAAGCACTCTGTGGTCCAAACCACTCCTCACGCATATTGCACACAGCACACATATTGCACACAGCCCCCTGTGGTCTGATCCATTCCTCACGCATATTGCACACAGCACACATATTGCACACAGCACACATATTGCACACAGCACTCTGTGGTCCGATCAATTCCTCACGCATATTGCACACAGCACACATATTGCACAAAGCACTCTGTGGTCCAAACCACTCCTCACGCATATTGCACACAGCACACATATTGCACACAGCCCCCTGTGGTCTGATCCATTCCTCACGCATATTGCACACAGCACACATATTGCACACAGCACACATATTGCACACAGCACTCTGTGGTCCGATCCATTCCTCACACATATTGCACACAGCACTCTGTGGTCTGATCCATTCCTCACGCATATTGCACACAGCACGCATATTGCACACAGCACACATATTGCACACAGCACTCTGTGGTCCGATCCATTCCTCACACATATTGCACACAGCACTCTGTGGTCTGATCCATTCCTCACACATATTACACACAGCACACATATTGCACACAGCACTCTGTGGTCTGATCCATTCCTCACACATATTGCACACAGCACTGTGTGGTCCGATCCATTCCTCACACATATTGCACACAGCACACATATTGCACACAGCACTCTGTGGTCTGATCAATTCCTCATGCAGATTGTACAAGAGATAGGTCACAGTGTACAGTGCTACCTACTCATATTGCATTAGATACATTTATCTTTTCTATGTTGTTTTGGTGTGTGTGTGTGTGTGTGTGTATGCGCGCACACGCGCGCGTGCGTGCGTGCGTGCGTGTGTGTGTGTGTGACCAGTTGAGTGTGTGTGTGTGTGTGTATAGGTGCATGAGCATAGGTGTATGAGCGTATGGGGGGGGGGGGAGGTAATCATGTGTATTGTGAGTGACTGCTTGGACATGATTATTGTGTGTGAGCATGTGTTTACCGATGTATGTGTATGCATGTCTGTGTCTCTCTGTGTCTGCACTGCCATGAGTGTAAATAATACTCAGTGTGTGTGTGTGTGTGTGTGTAGTCCTGTTTTGTTTTCCATATCCTTAGATGAGAGAGAGAGAGAGAGAGAGAGAGAGAGATCAGATGTGGGTGTGAATGTGTCAATGTGGGAGTTGAATTTGCACGAAGGGGGAAGTCTCTTTCAAGATTTCCGAATAGACGATTCACAACCAGCCCATTCTGAATACACACTATATCTTTTTGCCACTCCAAGTTCCTGGGTGACTGGAAAAACCAGTTTGGAAGGGTCTGGTTATCTGTTAAAAATATCAACGATATATATATATATATATATATATATATATATATATATATATATATATATATATATATATATATATATATATATATATTTATATATATTATATATATATTTTTTTTTTTTTTTTTTTTCCTGCTCCTCCTCGACCTCTTTTTCTCAAGGAGGCATAACTGTGTTCAGACACATCCATATAGGCCACATCACCACATACCTGACTGCAGCATGACCCAACATCACCGCATACCTGACTGCAGCATGACCCAACATCACCACATACCTGACTGCAGCATGACCCAACATCACCACATACCTGACTGCAGCATGACCCAACATCACCACATACCTGACTGCAGCATGACCCAACATCACCACATACCTGACTGCAGCATGACCCAACATCACCACATACCTGACTGCAGCATGACCCAACATCACCACATACCTGACTGCAGCATGACCCAACATCACCGCATACCTGACTGCAGCATGACCCAACATCACCACATACCTGACTGCAGCATGACCCAACATCACCACATACCTGACTGCAGCATGACCCAACATCACCACATACCTGACTGAGTGTATCCACACATAAATGTGTACCTATCACAGTGGATTTCATCTAGAGTTTTGCCAGAGGACAACACTTACATTGCCATGGGTTCTTTTCCAATGCGCCAAGTGCGTGCTGCACACGGGACCTTGGTTTATTGTCTTATCCGAATGACTAGACGCTCAGTTTGATTTTTGTGTCAAACTTGGGAGAATGGGTTAGACCCGAATTCAACCCATACACTCACTGACATTGTATTGACAGATAAACGTCTTACCATTCTGTCACCTCCCTCTCGATGAGTACTGTCACAGGATTGTGATGTTTACACTCTGTGGTGTCACATGATTGTGATGTTTACACTCAGTGTGGTGTCACAGGATTGTGATGTTTACACTCAGTGTGGTGTCACAGGATTGTGATGTTTACACTCAGAGTGGTCTCACAGGATTGTGATGTTTACACTCAGTGTGGTGTCACAGGATTGTGATGTTTACACTCAGTGTGGTGTCACAGGATTGTGATGTTTACACTCAGTGGTCTCACAGGATTGTGATGTTTACACTCAGTGTGGTGTCACAGGATTGTGATGTTAACACACAGTGTGGTGTCACAGGATTGTGATGTTTACACTCAGTGGTCTCACAGGATTGTGATGTTTACACTCAGTGTGGTCTCACAGGATTGTGATGTTTACACTCAGTGTGGTCTCACAAGATTGTGATGTTTACACTCAGAGTGGTCTCACAGGATTGTGATGTTTACACACAGTGTGGTGTCACAGCATTGTGATGTTTCTCCACATGACACACAGTGTGGTGTCACAGGATTGTGATGTTTCTCCACATGACACACAGTGTGGTCTCACAGGATTGTGATGTTTCTCCATGTGACACACAGTGTGGTGTCACAGCATTGTGATGTTTCTCCATGTGACACACAGAGTGGTCTCACAGGATTGTGATGTTTCTCCACATGACACACAGTGTGGTCTCACAGGATTGTGATGTTTCTCCACATGACACACAGTGTGGTGTCACAAGATTGTGATGTTTCTCCATGTGACACACAAAGTGGTCTCACAGGAATGTGATGTTTCTCCACATGACACACAGTGTGGTGTCACAGGATTGTGATGTTTCTCCACATGACACACAGTGTGGTGTCACAGGATTGTGATGTTTCTCCATGTGACACACAGTGTGGTGTCACAGGATTGTGATGTTTCTCCATGTGACACACAGAGTGGTGTCACAGGATTGTGATGTTTCTCCACGTGACACACAGTGTGGTGTCACAGGATTGTGTTGTTTCTCCACATGACACACAGTGTGGTGTCACAGGATTGTGATGTTTCTCCACATGACACACAGTCTGGTGTCACAGGATTGTGATGTTTCTCCACATGACACACAGTGTGGTGTCACAGGATTGTGATGTTTCTCCACATGACACACAGTGTGGTGTCACAGGAATGTGATGTTTCTCCATGTGACACACAGTGTGGTGTCACAGGATTGTGATGTTTCTCCATGTGACACACAGAGTGGTGTCACAGGATTGTGATGTTTCTCCACGTGACACAGAGTGGTGTCACAGGATTGTGATGTTTCTCCATGTGACACACAGAGTGGTGTCACAGGATTGTGATGTTTCTCCACATGACACACAGAGTGGTGTCACAGGATTGTGATGTTTCTCCACATGACACACAGAGTGGTGTCACAGGATTGTGATGTTTCTCCACATGACACACAGAGTGGTGTCACAGGATTGTGATGTTTCTCCACATGACACACAGTGTGGTGTCACAGGATTGTGTAAGTTTCTCCACATGACACACAGAGTGGTGTCACAGGATTGTGATGTTTCTCCATGTGACACACAGTGTGGTGTCACAGGATTGTGATGTTTCTCCATGTGACACACAGAGTGGTGTCACAGGATTGAAGTGAAGACCTGCTGAAAACAACTTCAGAAATAATATTTCAACCCATGTTTTGCATTGCATGTTTGTTTTAGTTACATTCAAAACGATCCTCGGCTGTTTGGAGTAAAATTTTCCAATAACACTGCAGCCATCTCCCTAAATATTATCCACCTAAATACCAGCAGTAGTACGAAAGGAATGATAGCTAAACATCTACCTAAATACCAGCAAAAGTGCAATATGAATGATAGCTAAACATCTACCTAAATACCAGTAGTGCAAAAGAAATGATAGCTAAACATCTACCTAAATAACAGTAGTGCAACAAAAGGACTGACAGCTAAACATCTACCTAAATAACAGTAGTACAAAAGGAATGATAGCTAAACATCTACCTAAATACCAATAGCAGTGCAAAATGAATGATAGCTAAACATCTACCTAAATACCAGCAAAAGTGCAATATGAATGATAGCTAAACATCTACCTAAATAACAGTAGTGCAAAAGAAATGACAGCTAAACATCTACCCAAATAACAGTAGTACAAAAGGAATGATAGCTAAACATCTACCTAATTACAATAGCAGTGCAAAATGAATGATAGCTAAACATCTACCTAAATAACAGTAGTGCAACAAAAGGAATGATAGCTAAACATCTACCTAAATAACAGTAGTGCAAAAGGAATGATTGCTAAACATCTACCTAAATAACAGTAGTGCAAAAGGAATGATAGCTAAACATCTACCGAATTACAAGCAGCAGTGCAAAAGGAATGATAGCTAAACATCTACCTAAATAACAGTAGTGCAAAAGGAATTACAGCTAAACATCTACCTAAATAACAGTAGTGCAAAAGGAATGATAGCTAAGCATCCACCGAATTACAAGCAGCAGTGCAAAAGGAATGATAGCTAAACATCTACCTAAATACAAGCAGCAGTACAATAGGAATGATAGCAAAACATCTACCTAAATACAAGCAGCAGTGCAAAAGGAATGATAGCTAAACATCTACCTAAATACCAACAGTGAAGCAAAAGATATGATAGCTAAACATCTACCTAAATACAAGCAGCAGTACAAAAGGAATGATAGCTAAACATCTACCTAAATAACAGAAGAAATGCAAAAGGAATGATAGCTCAACATCTACCTATATACAAGCAGCAGTGCATATGGAACAATAGCTAAACTTCTACCTAAATACCAACAGTAGTGCAAATGATATGACAACTAAACATCGACCTGAATACCAACAGTACTGCAAAAGATATGATAGCTAAACATCTACCTAAATACAAGCAGCAGTACAAAAGGAATGATAGCTAAACATCTACCTAAATACCAACAGTAGTGCAAAAGATATGATAGCAAAACATCTACCTGAATACCAACAGCAGTGCAAAAGGAATGATAGCTAAACATCTACCTGAATACCAACAGCAGTGCAAAAGGAATGATAGCTAAACATCTACCTGAATACCAACAGCAGTGCAAAAGGAATGATAGCTAAACATCGACCTGAATACCAACAGCAGTGCAAAAGGAATGATAGCTAAACATCTACCTAAATACCAACAGCAGTGCAAAAGGAATGATAGCTAAACATCTACCTGAATACCAACAGCAGTGCAAATGGAATGATAGCTAAACATCGACCTGAATACCAACAGGATGGAAGAAGGAATGATAGCTAAATATCTACCTAAATACAAGCAGCAGTGCAAAAGATATGACAGCTAAACATCTACCTAATTACGAGCAGCAGTGCAAAAAGAACAATAGCTAAACATCTAGTATCTACCTAAGTACAAGCAGTAGTGCAAAATGAATAACTAAATATCCACCCAAATACAAGCAGGATGGCAAACAGAACGATAGCTAAACATCTACCTAAATACCAGCAGCAGTGCAAAAGGAATGACAACTAAACATCTAGTCAAATACCTATAGTAAGCAAACAGGACATTCTGCTGAGGCAACAAAACATCACAAGTGATACTAAAGAAACACCTGTACAGACTGGTTGTCACCACCCTGTGTTGACAAAACATCACAAGTGATACTAAAGAAACACCTGTACAGACTGGTTGTCACTACCCTGTGTTGACAAAACATCACAAGTGATACTAAAGAAACACCTGTACAGACTGGTTGTCACTACCCTGTGTTGACAAAACATCACAAGTGATACTGAAAAAACACCTGTACAGATTGTGGTTGTCACCACCCTGTGTTGACAAAACATCACAAGTGATACTAAAGAAACACCTGTACAGACTGGTTGTCACTACCCTGTGTTGACAAAACATCACAAGTGATACTGAAAAAACACCTGTACAGATTGTGGTTGTCACCACCCTGTGTTGACATAACATCACAAGTGATACTGAAGAAACACCTGTACAGACTGGTTGTCACTACCCTGTGCTGACAAAACATCACAAGTGATACTGAAAAAACACCTGTACAGACTGGTTGTCACTACCCTGTGTTGACATAACATCACAAGTGATACTGAAGAAACACCTGTACAGATTGTGGTTGTCACCAACCTGTGGTCACACCTCAACTGACAATGCTGACAAAAACACAGAAATCCTTTCAAACACAGAAATCACCACCTGAACTGACGTTGACAAAACACAAGATGATCACTTCAAACACAGAAATCACCACCTGAACTGACGTTGGCAAAACACAAGATGATCACTTCAAACAGAGAAATCACCACCTGAACTGACAATGTTGACAAAACACAAGATGATCACTTCAAACACAGAAATCACCACCTGAACTGACAATGTTGACAAAACACAAGATGATCACTTCAAACACAGAAATCACCACCTGCAGGCACTGGCAACACACCTGCAGGCACTGGCAACACACACACTGAGCATGCTATAGCTCATGTGGACTCCACCAAAAAACACACAGGTACGCCCACCCCACAACACCACACCCACAACACAATATCACCAACACCCACCCATACCACCATCCCACACCGCCACTCACACCATCCCCCACAATGTCTCCCCAACTGCACCCCCCCCCCCCATCTCCCCCCCACCCTCCCAAAACAACATCAACAAAAAACCCACCCCACACTGTACCCCCCAACACAACAGAGGAATCCTGTGATGGTGTGGCGGTGAATGCAGGCTGCACACACATAGATGCACAGCCGTGTCCAGACACACGCATGTATTCACAGCCGTCTATCTATCTCTTAGCAAACAAAAACTACATGATCAGAACTAAACTGGGCGTGGATTTTTCTTTTCTTTTTTTAACTGATAAAACCTGCTTGTCGCAACAGTGTGCCTCATATTCAAATAATAATTTGTTGTTGTTGTCTTATTGTTATTGTTGTTGTCTTAATCTAGTTTTCTGTTTGTTTTCAGTTGATTTCATTTCATTCATGAAAGAAAACAAGCCATGTGTCCCCACATCAAACAGTATGTTCACTGCTGATGACACTGAAGTTGTTCATTGTTCATTAACCTCTCCCCACATCAGTGTGTTCACTGCTGATGACACTGAAGTTGTTCATTGTTCATTAACCTCTCCCCACATCAGTGTGTTCACTGCTGATGACACTGAAGTTGTTCATTGTTCACTAACCTCTCCCCACATCAGTGTGTTCACTGCTGATGACACTGAAGTTGTTCATTGTTCATTAACCTCTCCCCACATCAGTGTGTTCACTGCTGATGACACTGAAGTTGTTCATTGTTCACTAACCTCTCCCCACATCAGTGTGTTCACTGCTGATGACACTGAAGTTGTTCATTGTTCACTGACCTCTCCCCACATCAAACAGTGTGTTCACTGCTGATGACACTGAAGTTGTTCATTGTTCATTAACCTCTCCCCACATCAGTGTGTTCACTGCTGATGACACTGAAGTTGTTCATTGTTCACTAACCTCTCCCCACATCAAACAGTGTGTTCACTGCTGACACTGAAGTTGTTCATTGTTCATTAACCTCTCCCCACATCAGTGTGTTCACTGCTGATGACACTGAAGTTGTTCATTGTTCACTAACCTCTCCCCACATCAAACAGTGTGTTCACTGCTGATGACACTGAAGTTGTTCATTGTTCACTAACCTCTCCCCACATCAAACAGTGTGTTCACTGCTGATGACACTGAAGTTGTTCATTGTTCATTAACCTCTCCCCACATCAAACAGTGTGTTCACTGCTGATGACACTGAAGTTGTTCATTGTTCACTAACCTCTCCCCACATCAGTGTGTTCACTGCTGATGACACTGAAGTTGTTCATTGTTCATTAACCTCTCCCCACATCAGTGTGTTCACTGCTGATGACACTGAAGTTGTTCATTGTTCACTGACCTCTCCCCACATCAGTGTGTTCACTGCTGATGACACTGAAGTTGTTCATTGTTCATTAACCTCTCCCCACATCAAACAGTGTGTTCACTGCTGACACTGAAGTTGTTCATTGTTCATTAACCTCTCCCCACATCAAACAGTGTGTTCACTGCTGATGACACTGAAGTTGTTCATTGTTCACTAACCTCTCCCCACATCAAACAGTGTGTTCACTGCTGACACTGAAGTTGTTCATTGTTCACTAACCTCTCCCCACATCAACAGTGTGTTCACTGCTGATGACACTGAAGTTGTTCATTGTTCACTAACCTCTCCCCACATCAAACAGTGTGTTCACTGCTGACACTGAAGTTGTTCATTGTTCACTAACCTCTCCCCACATCAAACAGTGTGTTCACTGCTGATGACACTGAAGTTGTTCATTGTTCACTGACCTCTCTCCTTCTGCCCCCCCCCCCCCACCCCCACACCCACCACACACACACACACGCCCCCCCCCCCCCCTCTCTCTCTCTCTCTCTCTCTCTCTCTCCTTCTCTCAGTTTTTATCTCTCAAAAACAATAAACTCTGTCCACCTGTCTCTCTGTCTGTTTCTATCAGTATCACTCCCCAACCTTACACCTCTGGAATCAGGATCAGAGTTCTAACAAACGAGAAGAAGATAACACTATGTGCTTCACTACACATACATATGTATCTGTTTCTGTGTGCCTGATACACTGTCTCTGTCTCTACCACTGTCTCTCTGTGTCTCTACCCGGTAACTCCCTGTCTCTACCACTCTGTCTGTCTGTCTCTACCACTCTGTCTCTGTCTCTACCACTCCCTGTCTCTACCACTCTGTCTGTCTGTCTCTACCACTCTCTGTCTCTACCACTCTGTCTCTCTCACTCTCTGTCTCTACCACTCTGTCTGTCTGTCTCTACCACTCTGTCTCTGTCTCTACCACTCCCTGTCTCTACCACTCTGTCTCTCTGTCTCTACCACTCTGTCTCTGTCTCTACCACTCTCTGTCTCTACCACTCTGTCTCTGTCTCTACCACTCCCTGTCTCTACCACTCTGTCTCTGTCTCTACCACTCTCTGTCTCTACCACTCTGTCTCTGTCTCCCTGTCTCTCTGTCTCTACCACTCTGTCTCTGTCTCTACCACTCTCTGTCTCTCTGTCTCTACCACTCTGTCTCTGTCTCCCTGTCTCTCTGTCTCTACCACTCTGTCTCTGTCTCTACCACTCTGTCTCTGTCTCCCTGTCTCTCTGTCTCTACCACTCTGTCTCTGTCTCTACCACTGTCTCTGTCTCTACCACTCTCTGTCTCTACCACTCTGTCTCTGTCTCTACCACTCTCTGTCTCTCTGTCTCTACCACTCTGTCTCTACCACTCTGTCTCTGTCTCTACCACTCTCTGTCTCTACCACTCTGTCTCTGTCTCTACCACTCTGTCTCTCTGTCTCTACCACTCTTTCTCTACCACTCTGTCTCTACCACTCTGTCTCTGTCTCTACCACTCTGTCTCTACCACTCCCTGTCTCTGTCTCTACCACTCTGTCTCTCTGTCTCTACCACTCTGTCTCTCTGTCTCTACCACTCTGTCTCTACCACTCTGTCTCTCTGTCTCTACCACTCTGTCTCTACAACTCTGTCTCTCTGTCTCTACCACTCTGTCTCTACCACTCTGTCTCTCTGTCTCTACCACTCTGTCTCTACCACTCTGTCTCTCTGTCTCTACCACTCTGTCTCTCTGTCTCTACCACTCTGTCTCTCTGTCTCTACCACTCTGTCTCTACAACTCTGTCTCTCTGTCTCTACAACTCTGTCTCTACCACTCTCTGTCTCTACCATTCTGTCTCTGTCTCTACCACTCTGTCTCTCTGTCTCTACCACTCTGTCTCTGTCTCAGCCACTCTGTCTCTGTCTCTACCACTCTGTCTCTGTCTCTACCACTCTGTCTCTGTCTCTACCACTCCCTGTCTCTCTGTCTCTACCACTCTGTCTCTACCACTCTTTCTTTTAGCTGATGATGCCGTGTTAATGTCTGAAACTGTTGTTAGTCTGCAAATTCAATTAAATAGTCTATCTAGAGCTGCACAATCACTTCAGTTGAAAGTAAACATGTCAAAAAGTAATATAATTGTTTTTAGAAAAGGTGGATATTTAGGAATGAGGGAAAGATGGGTATATAATGGGATAATGATGCCCGTAGTGAATGCTTATAAATACGTAGGTATATATTTTTCAACCAAATTGAGTTTCACGGTTGCATGTAAAGATCTTGCAAGTAGAGCCAAGCACGCATTACTTTGTATTATGCAAAAACTGTCAAGTGTAGAAAATCATTCTTTAGATCTATTTATGAAACTGTTTGACTCACAAGTACAGCCCATTGTTCAGTATGGAGCAGAGATTTGGGGTCTTTCTAATGCTGCTGCTTGTTGTGAGAATGTCCATCTATTTGCACTAAAAAAGTTTCTTGGAGTCACAATGAAAACACCAAATGATTTAATCTATGGTGAGACGAATAGGTATCCAATCTATCTCAATTCCGCAGTAAGATGTATTAGATATTGGTTAAAAATAACACAAATGGAAAATTCAAGGCTACCGAAAAAAGCTTATAACATGTTATATGATCTAGACTCTAGGGGTAAGGTAAACTGGGTGTCAAAAGTTAGGGTTAGGTTAAATGAACTGGGGTTTGGTTATGTTTGGTTACAGCAGGGGGTAGGCGACATAAATGGATTTATCCGCGTGCTTCATACAAGATTAATTGATTGTAGATGGCAAGAATGGTCAGATCATGTTCAAGAAAGCAATCGTTTCAGGCTTTATAAGCAGTTCAATTATATGCATTCTATTCCAACTTATTTATCAATGAAAATGGATAGGCATTTAAAATACATCACGACAAGGTTCAGATTAGGGATTTCCGACATCTTAATGCATTGTCTTCCTTATCGTAAGTTCAGTGTTTGTGATCTTATTTGTCCATTATGTAGATGTGCTGAAGAAACTGAACTTCATTTTGTGTTATGCTGCCCTGTTTTGGAAAACCTTAGATTTCAGTTAATTCCACAAAAATATTACACACGCCCAACTTCATTTAGACTTGTTTTGCTGATGTCATCACCAAGCGAAACCATTATAAAAGTTTGCTGTTTACTTGTATAAAGCGTTTAAAATATGCAATGCATTATGTAGTTAATTATTATTTGTTGTGTACTATCAGCTTGTAGTTGAACATTACTGACGTGTACTGTTGGTAGTATGCCTTTATTGTTGTGAATTATTGCTCACTGTACCCCCTTCATAAGGGGCCATGGCCTTATTGAATAAATCATTTGTATCCGTATCCGTACCTCTACCACTCTGTCTCTGTTTCTACCACTCCCTGTCTCTCTGTCTCTACCACACTGTCTCTGTCTCTACCTCTCTGTCTCTACCACTCTGTCTCTACCACTCTGTCTCTCTGTCTCTACCTCTCTGTCTCTACCACTCTGTCTCTACTCTGTCTCTACCACTCTGTCTCTACCACTCTGTCTCTACCACTCTGTCTCTCTGTCTCTACCTCTCTGTCTCTACTCTGTCTCTACCACTCTGTCTCTACCACTCTGTCTCTCTGTCTCTACCTCTCTGTCTCTACCACTCTGTCTCTACCTCTCTGTCTCTACCTCTCTGTCTCTACCACTCTGTCTCTACCTCTCTGTCTCTCTCTCTACCTCTCTGTCTCTACCACTCTGTCTCTACTCTGTCTCTACCACTCTGCCTCTCTGTCTCTACCACTCTCTTTGTCTCTACCACTCTGTCTCTACCTCTCTGTCTCTACCTCTCTGTCTCTCTGTCTCTACCTCTCTGTCTCTACCACTCTGTCTCTACCTCTCTGTCTCTACCACTCTGTCTCTACCTCTCTGTCTCTCTCTCTACCTCTCTGTCTCTCTGTCTCTACCACTCTGTCTCTACTCTGTCTCTACCACTCTGTCTCTCTGTCTCTACCACTCTCTTTGTCTCTACCACTCTGTCTCTACCTCTCTGTCTCTCTGTCTCTACCACTCTGTCTCTCTGTCTCTACCTCTCTGTCTCTACCACTCTGTCTCTACCTCTCTGTCTCTACCTCTCTGTCTCTACCACTCTGTCTCTACCTCTCTGTCTCTCTCTCTACCTCTCTGTCTCTACCACTCTGTCTCTACTCTGTCTCTACCACTCTGCCTCTCTGTCTCTACCACTCTCTTTGTCTCTACCACTCTGTCTCTACCTCTCTGTCTCTCTGTCTCTACCTCTCTGTCTCTCTGTCTCTACCTCTCTGTCTCTCTGTCTCTACCACTCCCTGTCTCTGTCTCTACCACTCTGCCTCTCTGTCTCTACCTCTCTGTCTCTCTGTCTCTACCACTCTGTCTCTACTCTGTCTCTACCACTCTGCCTCTCTGTCTCTACCTCTCTGTCTCTCTGTCTCTACCTCTCTGTCTCTACCACTCTGTCTCTACTCTGTCTCTACCACTCTGTCTCTCTGTCTCTACCACTCTGTCTCTACCTCTCTGTCTCTCTGTCTCTACTCTGTCTCTACCACTCTGTCTCTACCACTCTGTCTCTGTCTCTACCACTCTGTCTCCCTGTCTCTCTGTCTCTACCACTCTGTCTCTACCACTCTGTCTCTAGCACTCTGTCTCTGTCTCTAGCACTCTGTCTCTCTGTCTCTATCACTCTGTCTCTACCACTCCCTGTCTCTCTGTCTCTACCACTCTGTCTCTGTCTCTACCTCTCTGTCTCTACCACTCCCTGTCTCTCTGTCTCTACCACTCTGTCTCTACCACTCCCTGTCTCTCTGTCTCTACCACTCTGTCTCTACCACTCTGTCTCTACCACTCCCTGTCTCTACCTCTCTGTCTCTACCACTCTGTCTCTACCACTCTGTATCTGTCTCTACCACTCTGTCTCTGTCTCTACCTCTCTGTCTCTACCACTCCCTGTCTCTCTGTCTCTACCACTCCCTGTCTCTCTGTCTCTACCACTCCCTGTCTCTGTCTCTACCACTCCATGTCTCTCTGTCTCTACCACTCTGTCTCTGTCTCTACCACTCTGTCTCTATCTCTACCTCTCTGTCTCTACCACTCCCTGTCTCTCTGTCTCTACCACTCTGTCTCTGTCTCTACCTCTCTGTCTCTACCACTCTGTCTCTCTGTCTCTACCACTCCCTGTCTCTGTCTCTACCACTCCCTGTCTCTCTGTCTCTACCACTCTGTCTCTCTGTCTCTACCACTCTGTCTCTACCACTCTGTCTGTCTGTCTCTACCACTCTCTGTCTCTACCACTGTCTCTGTCTCTACCACTGTCTCTGTCTCTACCACTCTCCATCTCTCTCACTCTCTGTCTCTACCACTCCCTGTCTCTGTCTCTACCTCTCTGTCTCTCTGTCTCTACCACTCTGTCTCTACCTCTCTGTCTCTACCACTCTGTCTCTACCTCTCTGTCTCTACCTCTCTGTCTCTACCACTCTGTCTCTACCTCTCTGTCTCTCTGTCTCTACCTCTCTGTCTCTACCACTCTGTCTCTACTCTGTCTCTACCACTCTGCCTCTCTGTCTCTACCACTCTCTTTGTCTCTACCACTCTGTCTCTACCTCTCTGTCTCTCTGTCTCTACCTCTCTGTCTCTCTGTCTCTACCTCTCTGTCTCTCTGTCTCTACCACTCCCTGTCTCTGTCTCTACCACTCTGCCTCTCTGTCTCTACCACTCTGTCTCTCTGTCTCTACCACTCTGTCTCTACTCTGTCTCTACCACTCTGCCTCTCTGTCTCTACCTCTCTGTCTCTCTGTCTCTACCTCTCTGTCTCTACCACTCTGTCTCTACTCTGTCTCTACCACTCTGTCTCTCTGTCTCTACCACTCTGTCTCTACCTCTCTGTCTCTCTGTCTCTACTCTGTCTCTACCACTCTGTCTCTACCACTCTGTCTCTGTCTCTACCACTCTGTCTCCCTGTCTCTCTGTCTCTACCACTCTGTCTCTACCACTCTGTCTCTAGCACTCTGTCTCTGTCTCTAGCACTCTGTCTCTCTGTCTCTATCACTCTGTCTCTACCACTCCCTGTCTCTCTGTCTCTACCACTCTGTCTCTGTCTCTACCTCTCTGTCTCTACCACTCCCTGTCTCTCTGTCTCTACCACTCTGTCTCTACCACTCCCTGTCTCTCTGTCTCTACCACTCTGTCTCTACCACTCTGTCTCTACCACTCCCTGTCTCTACCTCTCTGTCTCTACCACTCTGTCTCTACCACTCTGTATCTGTCTCTACCACTCTGTCTCTGTCTCTACCTCTCTGTCTCTACCACTCCCTGTCTCTCTGTCTCTACCACTCCCTGTCTCTCTGTCTCTACCACTCCCTGTCTCTGTCTCTACCACTCCATGTCTCTCTGTCTCTACCACTCTGTCTCTGTCTCTACCACTCTGTCTCTATCTCTACCTCTCTGTCTCTACCACTCCCTGTCTCTCTGTCTCTACCACTCTGTCTCTGTCTCTACCTCTCTGTCTCTACCACTCTGTCTCTCTGTCTCTACCACTCCCTGTCTCTGTCTCTACCACTCCCTGTCTCTCTGTCTCTACCACTCTGTCTCTCTGTCTCTACCACTCTGTCTCTACCACTCTGTCTGTCTGTCTCTACCACTCTCTGTCTCTACCACTGTCTCTGTCTCTACCACTGTCTCTGTCTCTACCACTCTCCATCTCTCTCACTCTCTGTCTCTACCACTCCCTGTCTCTGTCTCTACCACTCTCTGTCTCTCTGTCTCTACCACTGTCTCTGTCTCTACCACTCTCTGTCTCTGTCTCTACCACTCTCTGTCTCTGTCTCTACCACTCTCCATCTCTCTCACTCTCTGTCTCTACCTCTCTCTGTCTCTGTCTCTATTGCACGATTTACACAACTCATGTTTTTCTTGGGTATACCAGTTTACAACTCCTGATAAGGCCTTTGAAGTTTGGTACCATAACTTCTTAAATATTTATGATAGTAGTAGGCCTCCTTCGGTCATGGCTGACCATGGATAGAGTATATCCAACCTAATGTCTAACTGGGCTGTCTGCTTGGACCAAGCAGCGTCGCCTGTGACTGTAGAGACCGATGCGAGAGATACAGTCTCTGTCACAGCGGTCACATGTGTAAGTTGATGCTGGTCTGTTGGCTGCCGTCCCTTTTCTGCAAGCTCACATTTCTGCTGCAGCAGCTGACAGTTTGTCCTCACCAATCCATAGCTGATTCTTGAGAGTGCTTCTCCATCTGTTGCGGTCATCTGCAAGGTCCTCCCAGGACTCAGTGTTGATCTCAAGCGCCTTCATGTCATGTTTGCAAACGTCTTTGTATCTCAGCTGTGGGCGGCCGATGTTTCTCTGCCCTGTGGCGAGCTCTCCATAAAGGATGTCTTTTGGGATGCGACCATCTTCCATGCGGCGAACGTGGCCCAGCCAGCACAGCCGACACTGTCTCAGCATGGTATACATGATTGGGAGGCCAGTGCGAGCCAGGAAATGCCGATTATGCGCCGTAGGCTTCTCAGGTGGAAGGTATTGAGCCTTTTCTCCTGACGAGCATGTGTGGTCCACGCCTCACTGCCATACAGCAAGGTGCTGAGGACGCAGGTGTTGTATACAGCCATCTTTGTCCTCGTGGTCAGTTGGGATTTGTCCACACTCTTTGTGCGAGGCAGGCTAGCGTTGTGGCTGCCTTCCTGATCCTCTTGTCGATCTCGGTGGCAAGGGAGAGGTTGTCAGTGACGGTGGACCCAAGGTAAGTGAATTGATGGATGCCTTCAAGCTCGTAGTCATCAATGGCTGGTGGAGATGGCGTGTCTTGGCCTAGGACATTTGTCTTCTTGAGACTGATGGTCAGACCGAAATCTCTGCAGGCCTGGGAGAAGCGGTCCATTAGTGACCGCAAGTCCCGCTGGGTCTGGGTCACAACTGCGGCATCATCGGCAAAGAGCATGTCTGTGATAAGGGCTTCATGGACTTTTGTCCTTGCTTTGAGGCGGGCAAGATTGAAGAGCCTGCCATCTGATCTGGTCTGCAGGTAGATCCCTTCTTGCGCTGTGCTGAACGCATGTCTCAGGAGAAGAGCAAAGAAGATTCCAAATAGGGTGGGGGCGAGGACGCAGCCTTGTTTGACACCGCTGCGTACGTCGAAGGGCTTGGAGAGGTTACCATTAAAATGCGCCGTCCCTTTCATGTTGGAGTGGAAGGACTCAATCAGGCTGTGCAGTTTGGGGGGGGCTGCCAATCTTCCAAAGAGTCCTGAAAAGGCCGTCTCTGCTGACTAGGTCAAAGGCCTTGGTGAGGTCAATGAATGCGACATACAGGGGCATCCTCTGCTCTCTGCACTTCTCCTGGATTTGGCGAAGGGGGAAGATCATGTCTACCGTGGATCTCTCTGCTCGGAAACCGCACTGTGATTCCAGGTAAACACGTTCGGCCAGTTTCTGCAGGCGGATTAAAAGGACCTGAGCGTAGACTTTGTCTACAATGTTGAGAAGCGAGATGCCTCTGTAGTTGTTGCAGTCACTCCTTTCACCCTTGTTTTTGAACAGGGTGATGAGCTTGGCGTCCCTCATGTCCTGCGGTACAGCTCGCTCATTCCAGCACTGACAGAGGACTGTGTGCAGAGGATGCAGAAGAGTAGTCTTGCAGTGTTTAATGAGGTCTGGGGGGAATTCCGTCGCTGCCAGGTGCCTTGCCTGATGTCAGGCTGTTAATGACCTTGCTGAATTCGTCCTCAGTTGTCTCTGTGTCAAGTTCTTCCATGACCGGCATGCACTTGATGGCATCGAGGACTGAGTTGGACACCATGTTTTCTGTGGAGTAGAGGTCAGGGTAGTGTTCCGCCCATCTCTCCATCTGCTGGCTAGGATCATGGATTACTTCCCCAGTGGAGGATTTGAGAGGGGCAGTCTTGTTCTGTGTTGGTCCCAGTGCCTTCTTGATACCATCATACATCCCTCGAATGTTGCCTCTTTCAGCAGCATTTTGTATCTCTTTGCTGACCTGTGTCCAATACTGATTTGCACATCGCCTGGCGTTAAGCTGAACCTTACTCCTGTCAGGTCAGATAGATATATCTGCTACCGGTAACCTGGATCCCAGTACTACCTGTCACAGGGTTGAACTGCTGGTGACTAAACCAGCACCCCCACCAGTCCTCTCAAGAGGATGGTGAGGAGGGTGGCTAGACACCCTGGTGAAAATAAATGACCCATCAAAGGGCGCCAGTTCTAGAGAGCTGTGATAAGCATGCACCATATAAAACCAAACACATTAGAGAGAATCCTGAGTTACCCTGGCTGTCCAAGCACCTTGCTGATGCCATGACTTTTCCTGACTTCCCTCTGTCTACAGTCTCTAAGTCTAAGGAAGAATTTAAGAAACAGAGAAATCTTGTCAATCGTTTAAAACATTTAGCTAAAGTTGAGTATATTCAAGATCTTGTTTCTTCCAAATCTGACAGCAGGTCAATTTAGAATGCTATTAACCAGTTAACAAGTAACAAGATTACTGTAAAATCCACCAAGATACTAATCTGAATCCAGAAGATTTTAACACCCACTTGTGTGAAATAGCTAATTCAAAAGTACGATCTCATTGATATGTACTCAATAATCTTGAAAAGTTAAAAGAATTTTGTGACTCAAAACATATATCTTCTGACCTAAACATCCCACTAATGTCCGTTCATGAAGTTCATAATGCTTTAATCCATTTGAAACAAACAAGCACTTGTGGACTAGATGGTACTGATGATAAAATTTTAAAGATTGCTGCTCCTGTTATTTCTGAAGCACTCACCTATGTCTTAAAACCTGTGTATACGCAAAAACCAATTTCCCAAAACGTTCAAAATTGCTTGGGTCATACCACTTTATAAATCTAGTGGTCGTACTAACCCTTCTAACTACAGACCTATTTCTGTTCTATCTGTTATCTCTAAACCTTCAGAAAATCACATTAGAAAGCATTTTCTTAGTCATTTTGACAAATTTGATTTGTTTCATCCTAACCAGTCAGGATTTAGGAAACATCACTCATGTCACACTGCACTAACCAATTTAGTTGATAAATGGCTTACTAACATAAACGATAACAAAATAACTGGAGTTGTCTTTGTTGATTTTGCCAAAGCCTTTGATGTAATAGACCACACTCTTCTTCTTAAAAAGCTTAAAATATATGGCCTATCAAGTGACACACTAAAACTTATCTCTTCATTCCTGAATAAAAGGGAGTAACTGGTGCTGGCAATGGGCATAAATCATCTCTTATGCCAGTGATGTATGGTGTACCTCAGGGTTCGGTCCTTGGACCTATACTATTTTCCATTTATATTAACAATTTGTCTCTGTCATTAACAGCACACTGAAATGTTTGCAGATGACACGACACTGCATGCTAGTAATTAAAAAAGGGATGAAATATGTGCATCATTACAAACAAATATCAATCAGTTGAATGGTCAGAGTTAAACCATATGAGCCTTAACCCACATAAAACAAAATATATGATGGGTCAGAATATCTCTGATATTTGTCTTCCTCTGTTCATTAATAGTAAAATCGTAGATGAAATTGAGTTCCATAAAGTTTTAGGGGTAGTAACTGACAACAACCTATCATGGTCTGAGCATGCTGGAATGATATGCAATACGCTCTCTAAAAAGATCTATTAGCTATCCAAGATCAAACATTTCTTAGATATCCATTCCTGTAAAATGTTTTTCCATGCCTTCATTGAACCTCATATAAATCATGCATCCACAATCTGAGATCTGGTCAGCGAAAATATTCTCAAACCTCTGCATAGTCTTTATAGACATGCTCTGAAATTACTTTTACTTATATCTTCCTGCTTGTTCTTTACAGACTATACTATGTTGGACATTCTTCCACTGAACTTGAAACTCAAGCACAACAAAGCAGTTTTCATGTTCAAAATATTTTCTGGTAGTGTTCCACTATCAATTACTAGTTCATTTCATATAATCGCCATGCTCATAAGTTAATGCTGCCTCTTCCTAGAATTGATCTTTTTAAATCCTGCCTCATGTATTCTGGTGGTTTGCTCTGGAACAATATTCCATCCTCTCTGCAAAACCACACCTCATTAAATAAATTCAAAAATGCATGTCATGCTTATTCAATGAAAGAAGTTGCTGACACATTCATATACATTTAAATGATTACATATGTATTTGTGTGTATCCGAATGTCCTGTGTGTACTTCATCATCATCATCATCTCTCTCTCTCTCTCTCTCTCTCTCTGATACTGCACTTTTATATTATCATATTTATATACATTTTTATCATTGCATTATGATTATGTACCTGTAGATGTGTACTGTGCATTTGAGTGTATTTGAATGTTATGTATGTACTTCTATAACCTTTTGATATCCTGTGAGCATTTTGTTTATATTTCTCTTTGACCTGAGGGCTGGATGTAAAAAAGCATGTGCATGCTTATTCCACTTCCCTCATTAACACTGTTTGTTCATTTGTTCATTCATTCGTTCCTTCTCTACCACTCTCTGTCTGTCTCTACCACTATCTGTCTCTAGAGACAGAGACACAGGGGGACAGAGACAGAGACAAGGGGATAGAGACAGAGACAAGGGGACAGAGACAGAGACACAGGGGGGCAGAGACAGAGACACAAGGGGATAGAGACAGAGACAGAGACACAAGGGGATAGAGACAGAGACAGAGACACAAGGGGATAGAGACAGAGACACAAGGGGATAGAGACAGAGACAGAGAAACAAGGGGATAGAGACAGAGACACAAGGGGACAGAGACACAGAGACAGAGACACAAGGGGACAGAGACACAGAGACAGAGACACAAGGGGATAGAGACAGAGACACAAGGGGATAGAGACAGAGACAGAGACACAAGGGGACAGAGACCGAGACACAAGGGGACAGAGACAGAGACACAAGGGGATAGAGACAGAGACATAAGGGGATAGAGACAGAGACACAAGGGGACAGAGACAGAGACACAAGGGGACAGACAGAGACAGAGACATAAGGGGGCAGAGACAGAGACACAAGGGGACAGAGACAGAGACACAAGGGGATAGAGACAGAGACCGAGACACAAGGGGACAGAGACAGAGATACAAAAGGGATAGAGACAGAGACACAAGGGGACAGAGACAGAGACACAAGGGGACAGAGACAGAGACACAAGGGGATAGAGACAGAGACAGAGACAAGGGGACAGAGACAGAGACACAAGGGGACAGAGACAGAGACACAAGGGGACAGAGACAGAGACACAAGGGGATAGAGACAGAGACAGAGAGACAAGGGGACAGAGACAGAGACACAAGGGGACAGAGACAGAGACAGAGAGACAAGGGGACAGAGACAGAGACACAAGGGGACAGAGACAGAGACATAAGGGGGCAGAGACAGAGACACAAGGGGACAGAGACAGAGACACAAGGGGATAGAGACAGAGACCGAGACACAAGGGGACAGAGACAGAGATACAAAAGGATAGAGACAGAGACACAAGGGGACAGAGACAGAGACACAAGGGGACAGAGACAGAGACACAAGGGGATAGAGACAGAGACAGAGAGACAAGGGGACAGAGACAGAGACACAAGGGGACAGAGACAGAGACACAAGGGGACAGAGACAGAGACACAAGGGGACAGAGACAGAGACAGAGACAGAGAGACAAGGGGACAGAGACAGAGACACAAGGGGACAGAGACAGAGACAGAGAGACAAGGGGACAGAGACAGAGACAGAGAGACAAGGGGACAGAGACAGAGACACAAGGGGACAGAGACAGAGACAGAGAGACAAGGGGACAGAGACAGAGACAGAGAGACAAGGGGACAGAGACAGAGACACAAGGGGACAGAGACAGAGACAGAGACACAAGGGGACAGAGACAGAGACACAAGGGGATAGAGACAGAGACACAAGGGGACAGAGACAGAGACACAAGGGGATAGAGACAGAGACATAAGGGGATAGAGACAGAGACAGAGACATAAGGGGGCAGAGACAGAGACACAAGGGGACAGAGACTGAGACAGAGACATAAGGGGGCAGAGACAGAGACACAAGGGGATAGAGACAGAGACAGAGACATAAGGGGGCAGAGACAGAGACACAAGGGGATAGAGACAGAGAGACAAGGGGACAGAGACAGAGACACAAGGGGACAGAGACAGAGACAGAGACATATGGGTACAGAGACCAAGACACAAGGGGATAGAGACAGAGACATAAGGGGGCAGGGACAGAGACACAAGGGGATAGAGACAGAGACAGAGAGACAAGGGGACAGAGACAGAGACACAAGGGGATAGAGACAGAGACACAAGGGGATAGAGACAGAGACAGAGAGACAAGGGGACAGAGACAGAGACACAAGGGGATAGAGACAGAGACAGAGAGACAAGGGAGACAGGACGAACGAGACCATCTAAGGGGGCAGCGGACAGAGACACAAGGGGATAGAGACAGAGACAGCGAGACAAGGGCACAGAGACAGAGACCACAAGGGGCTAGAGACAGCTGACAGAGAGACACGGGCACAGAGACATAGGACATAAGGGGGCAGAGACAGAGACAGACAGGGGACAGAGACAGAGACATATGGGTAACAGAGCCAAGACCACAGGGGGATAGAGACAGAGACACAAGGGATAGTGACAGAGACAGACACAAGGGGAAGACAGATACCAAGGGGATAGAGACAGAGACAGAGAGACAAGGGCACAGAGACAGAGACATAAGGGGGCAGAGACAGAGACACAAGGGGACAGAGACAGAGACATATGGGTACAGAGACCAAGACACAAGGGGATAGAGACAGAGACACAAGGGGATAGAGACAGAGACAGACACAAGGGGATAGAGACAGAGACACAAGGGGATAGAGACAGAGACAGACACAAGGGGACAGAGACAGAGACATAAAGGAACAGAGACAGAGACACAAGGGGATAGAGACAGAGACAGAGACATAAAGGAACAGAGACAGAGACACAAGGGAATAGAGACAGAGACATAAAGGAACAGAGACAGAGACACAACGGGATAGAGACAGAGACACAAGGGAACAGAGAGACACAAGGGGACAGAGACAGAAACAGAGACATAAGGGGACAGAGACAGAAACAGAGACACAAGGGGACAGAGACAGAGACACAAGGGGACAGAGACAGAGACACAATGGGACAGAGACAGAGACAGAGACATAAGGGGACAGAGACAGAGACATAAGGGGACAGAGACAGAGACAGAGACACAAGGGGACAGAGACAGAGACACAAGGGGACAGAGACAGAGACACAAGGGGATAGAGACAGAGACACAATGGGACAGAGACAGAGACAGGGACACAAGGGGATAGAGATAGAGACAGAGACAGGGACATAAGGGGACAGAGATACAAGGGAACAGTATCAGTATCAGTAGCTAAAGGAGGAGTCACTGCGTTCAGTCAAATCCATATGCGCTACACCACATCTGCCAAGCAGATGCCTGACCAGCAGTGTAACCCAACGCACTTAGGCATTGAGAAAAAAAACAACCAAAAAAGAACCATAAAATAATAATAATAATAATAATAATAATAATACAATAAATACACTGCTCAGCCGCCAATATTTTCTCCCCCTCCACTAGACCTTGTGGTGGTGGTCTGGACGCTAGTCATTCGGATGAGACGATAAACCAAGGTCCCGTGTGCAGCATGCACTTAGCGCACGTAAAAGAACCCACGACAACAAAAGGGTTGTCCCTGGCAAAATTCTGTAGAAAAATCTACTTCCATAGAAAAAACAAAGAAAACTGCACGCAGGAAAAAATACAAAAAAATGGGTGGCGCTGTAGTGTAGTGACGCGCTCTCCCAGGGGAGGGCAGCCCGAATTTCGCACAGAGAAATCTGTTGTGATAAAAACGAAAGAGAACTACAAACACAAATACATTTTTTTTTTTTTTTTAATAATCATAAAATAAAATAAAAAATAAATAAATAATAATAAATAATGGTATTTATAAGGCGCAAAAATCTTGATGAAATCAACTGTAAGCGCACACACACAAAAAAAAATAAATGAAATAAAATCAATAAATAAATGAATAATTTTTTTTTTTAATAATAACAAATGAAAATAAAAAATAAAAAGACAATAATGATGATAAATAAGCAAATAAATGTAAAACATGCAGACACACATTCACACACATGCATAACGGATATGCAAAAAAAATGCAGTTTCACAGATATGAAAGCACAATCAAATACGCATAAACGTACATGAGTCCCAACACACACACACACACACACACACACTTGCACAGACACAGACTGGGCCAACAGACACAGACAGACAGGGCCAACAGACAGAGAAAGGGCCAACAGACAGACAGGGCCAACAGACACAGAAAGGGCCAACAGACACAGACAGGGCCAACAGACACACAGACATGGTCAACAGACACAGACAGACAGGGCCAACAGACACAGACAGACAGGGCCAACAGACAGACAGGGCCAACAGACACAGACAGGGCCAACAGACACACAGACATGGTCAACAGACACCGACAGGGCCAACAGACACAGACAGACAGGGCCAACAGACACAGACAGGGCCAACAGACACAGACAGACAGGGCCAACAGACAGAAAGGGCCAACAGACACAGACAGGGCCAACAGACAGACAGGGCCAACACACAGACAGACAGGACCAACAGACACAGACAGGGCCAACAGACACAGACAGGACCAACAGACACAGACAGGGCCAACAGAGATACCGACAGGGCCAACAGACAGACAGGGCCAACAGACACAAACAGGGCCAACAGACACAGACAGGGCCAACAGACACAGACAGACAGGGCCAACAGACAGACAGGGCCAACAGACACAGACAGACAGGGCCAACAGACAGACAGGGCCAACAGACACAGACAGACAGGGCCAACAGACACAGACAGACAGGGCCAACAGACAGACAGGGCCAACAGACACAGAAAGGGCCAACAGACACAGACGGGGCCAACAGACAGACAGGGCCAACAGACACAGACAGGGCCAACAGACAGAAAGGGCCAACAGACAGACAGGGCCAACAGACACAGACAGGGCCAACAGACACAGACAGACAGGGCCAACAGACAGACAGGGCCAACAGACACAGACAGGGCCAACAGACAGGGCCAACAGACACAGACAGACAGGGCCAACAGACACAGACGGGGCCAACAGACAGACAGGGCCAACAGACACAGACAGGGCCAACAGACACAGACAGACAGGGCCAACAGACACAGACGGGGCCAACAGACAGACAGGGCCAACAGACACAGACAGGGCCAACAGACAGGGCCAACAGACACAGACAGACAGGGCCAACAGACACAGACAGGGCCAACAGACAGACAGGGCCAACAGACACAGACAGACAGGGCCAACAGACACAGACAGACAGGGCCAACAGACACAGACGGGGCCAACAGACAGACAGGGCCAACAGACACAGACAGGGCCAACAGACAGACAGGGCCAACAGACACAGACAGACAGGGCCAACAGACAGGGCCAACAGACACAGACAGACAGGGCCAACAGACAGACAGGGCCTACAGACACAGACAGGGCCAACAGACACACAGACATGGTCAACAGACACAGACAGACAGGGCCAACAGACACAGACAGACAGGGCCAACAGACACAGACAGACAGGGCCAACAGACAGACAGGGCCAACAGACACAGACAGACAGGGCCAACAGACACAGACAGACAGGGCCAACAGACACAGACAGACAGGGCCAACAGACACAGACAGGGCCAACAGACAGACAGGGCCAACAGACACAGACAGGGCCAACAGAGATACCGACAGGGCCAACAGACACAGACAGGGCCAACAGAGATACAGACAGGGCCAACAGACACAGACAGGGCCAACAGACAGACAGGGCCAACAGACACAGACAGGGCCAACAGACACAGACAGACGGGGCCAACAGACAGACAGGGCCAACAGACACAGACAGACAGGGCCAACAGACAGACAGGGCCAACAGACAGAAAGGGCCAACAGACACAGACAGACAGGGCCAACAGACAGACAGGGCCAACAGACACAGACAGACAGGGCCAACAGACACAGACGGGGCCAACAGACAGACAGGGCCAACAGACACAGACAGACAGGGCCAACAGACACAGACAGACAGGGCCAACAGACAGGGCCAACAGACAGACAGGGCCAACAGACACAGACAGACGGGGCCAACAGACAGACAGGGCCAACAGACACAGACAGACAGGGCCAACAGACAGACAGGGCCAACAGACACAGACAGACAGGGCCAACAGACAAGGCCAACAGACACAGACAGGGCCAACAGACAGGGCCAACAGACACAGACAGGGCCAACAGACACAGACAGGGCCAACAGACAGGGCCAACAGACACAGACAGGGCCAACAGACACAGACAGGGCCAACAGACACAGACAGACAGGGCCAACAGACAGACAGGGCCAACAGACACAGACAGGGCCAACAGACACAGACAGACAGGGCCAACAGACAGACAGGGCCAACAGACACAGACAGGGCCAACAGACACAGACAGACAGGGCCAACAGACAGACAGGGCCAACAGACACAGACAGACAGGGCCAACAGACACAGACAGGGCCAACAGACACAGACAGACAGGGCCAACAGACACAGACAGACGGGGCCAACAGACACAGACAGACAGGGCCAACAGACACAGACAGACAGGGCCAACAGACACAGACAGACAGGGCCAACAGACACAGACAGACGGGGCCAACAGGCACAGACAGGGCCAACAGATAGACAGGGCCAACAGACACAGACAGACAGGGCCAACAGACACAGATAGACAGGGCCAACAGACACAGACAGACAGACAGACAGGGCCAACAGACAGACAGGGCCAACAGACACAGACAGACAGGGCCAACAGACACAGACAGGGCCAACAGACACAGACAGACAGACAGACAGGGCCAACAGACAGACAGGGCCAACAGACACAGACAGACAGGGCCAACAGACACAGACAGGGCCAACAGACACAGACAGGGCCAACAGACACAGACAGACAGGGCCAACAGGCACAGACAGACAGGGCCAACAGACACAGGCAGGGCCAACAGACAGACAGGGCCAACAGACACAGACAGACAGGGCCAACACACACAGACGGGGCCAACAGACACAGACAGGGCCAACAGACACAGACAGACAGGGCCAACAGACAGACGGGGCCAACAGACACAGACAGGACCAACAGACACAGACAGACAGGGCCAACAGACACAGGCAGGGCGTCCAACAGGAGCAGAAAGAGCACTGACCTGAGTGTGGCCAAACTGGGCAGCAGAGTGGAGGGGGCTGCCCCCCAAGTTGTCCAGAATGATCCGTGCACCCCCCTCCCTCACCAGCCAGTCCACACAGGCCTGGTGGGCCCCACTGGCTGCGTAGTGCAGGGGTGTGGCCCCGTCAAAGTCCCGCTCGTTGGGGTTCAATCCTTGATCCTTCACCTGAATCCACCACATCAGTCGTTCTGTCAGTGTGGACAGTGGAAAACACAACAGCTACAAAACTACAACAATCCTTGATCCTTCACCTGAATCCACCACATCAGTCGTTCTGTCAGTGTGGACAGTGGAAAACACAACAGGTACAAAACTGCAACAATCCTTGATCCTTCACCTGAATCCACCACATCAGTCGTTCTGTCAGTGTGGACAGTGGAAAACACAACAGGTAGAAAACTACCAAAGAATGCATAACTAACATGCAATTACATTTAACAGTAACAATTCAATAATGATAATAATACAGAATCCATTTACACAATTCTGAAGTACATTAGAGGAATGTAGAAATAGGGCAATAAACTGATGTCTGAGAAAGTTCGACCATAAGAACCTCGTCAGAAATAACTTTCCAAAAATCATCTGCAGAATAATTATCCTCTTTGAAATACTTGGGCAAGAAGGTTCGTAACTGCTGACAGTGAAACAAGCAACGATGCAAGCTGAACTGATTACCACAGATGCATGTAACATTTTTACTATACTTTGTTTTCAGCACATCAAGTTTTATACAGATGAAAGTAGAGGTTATTAATCCTGTACAGCAAGCTGATGGATTTGGTATGTTTTCTTTAAGTTTAATACTATTCTCAGGGAATAATGTTCCTTTATGCTTTAAAAACTTTTCCTTCCATCGTTTATGAAATCGAAAACATGCTGATTTTTCTAACAAAGTGCGTGCCTCTTTTACGAAAAGACAGACATGTATTTTTGTCGATTTTTCTGAATCTTGTGCATGTGCTCCTCTTTTAGCTGCTTTATCAGCAGTTTCATTGCCATGAATGCCCACATGAGAAGGCACTCAACAAAAAATGACCTCAGTCCCTTTAATCCTAAAACAATGTACCAAATGATTTGCCTCAATAACTAAGTCAGGTCTTGTTTCAAGGCTAAGTAAATTCTAGAGCATAAAGTACAAATTCGGAATCAACAAAGAACGCTATTTTCGAGAAAGCTATTTGATGGCTCACTAAGTAGTTCAGAGCTTGTGTGATAGCAATTAGCTCAGCCGTGAAGATGGAAAGATGTTTTCCAATAAAGTAAGATTTTTCAACTTTAAAGGCAGGAATATAGAAAGCCGCACCAGCATTTTTGTCCTCAAGAACAGATCCATCTGTAAAGATATGGAGATGATCCTGATATTTTTCTTCCATATGAATTCTGGCAGTACTTGTCGTGGTATTGATGTTTTCTTCCTTTTTTGTTTCAGAATAACTTATATCAAAATCTGCTTTCAACATTTCCCAAAAAGGAACAGGTGCGTGCGTGTGTGTATCTGCGTGCGTGCGTGTGTGCGTGTGTAAGTGTCAGTGTGTGTGCGTGTGTGTGTGTGTGTGTGTGTGTGTGCAGTTAAAGGCTTATCAACCATGACACAACACCCAGGTGTCAGTGACACAGTGTGTACAGTAACAGTCACTGACCAGCCATGACACAACACACAGATGTCAGTGACACAGTGTGTGCAGTAACAGTCACTCACCAGCCATGACACAACACACAGATGTCAGTGGCACAGTGTGTGCAGTAACAGTCACTCACCAGCCATGACACAACACACAGATGTCAGTGACACAGTGTGTGCAGTAACAGTCACTCACCAGCCATGACACAACACTCAGATGTCAGTAACACTGTGTGTACAGTAACAGTCACTGACCAGCCATGACACAACACACAGATGTCAGTGACACAGTGTGTGCAGTAACAGTCACTGACCAGCCATGACACAACATTCAGGTGTCAGTGACACAGTGTGTACAGTAACAGAAACAGTCACTGACCAGCCATGACACAACACTGATGTCAGTGACACAGTGTGTACAGTAACAGTAACAGTCACTGGCCAGCCATGACACAACACACAGATGTCAGTGACACAGTGTGTACAGTAACAGTCACTCACCAGCCATGACACAACACACAGATGTCAGTGACACAGTGTGTGCAGTAACAGTCACTGACCAGCCATGACACAACACTCAGGTGTCAGTGACACAGTGTGTACAGTAACAGTAACAGTCACTGGCCAGCCATGACACAACACACAGATGTCAGTGACACAGTGTGTACAGTAACAGAAACAGTCACTCACCAGCCATGACACAACACTCAGATATCAGTGACACAGTGTGTGCAGTAACAGTTACAGTCACTGACCAGCCATGACACAACACTGATGTCAGTGACACAGTGTGTACAGTAACAGTCACTGACCAGTCATGACACAACACTGATGTCAGTGACACAGTGTGTACAGTAACAGTCACTGACCAGCCATGACACAACACTCAGATGTCAGTGACACAGTGTGTGCAGTAACAGTCACTCACCAGCCATGACACAACAACCAGATGTCAGTGACACAGTGTGTGCAGTAACAGTAACAGTAACAGTCACTGACCAGCCATGACACAACAACCAGATGTCAGTGACACAGTGTGTACAGTAACAGTAACAGTAACAGTCACTGACCAGCCATGACACAACACTGATGTCAGTGACACAGTGTGTACAGTAACAGTCACTGACCAGCCATGACAAAACACTCTGATGTCAGTAACACAGTGTGTACAGTAACAGTCACTCACCAGCCATGACACAACACTCAGGTGTCAGTGACACAGTGTGTACAGTAACAGTCACTGACCAGCCATGACACAACACTCAGATGTCAGTGACACAGTGTGTGCAGTAACAGTCACTGACCAGCCATGACACAACACTCAGATGTCAGTGACACAGTGTGTGCAGTAACAGTAACAGTCACTGACCAGCCATGACACAACACTCAGATGTCAGTGACACAGTGTGTGCAGTAACAGAAACAGTCACTGACCAGCCATGACACAACACTCAGATGTCAGTGACACAGTGTGTACAGTAACAGTCACTCACCAGCCATGACACAACACACAGATGTCAGTGACACAGTGTGTACAGTAACAGTCACTCACCAGCCATGACACAACACTCAGATGTCAGTGACACAGTGTGTGCAGTAACAGTAACAGTCACGGACCAGCCATGACACAACACTCAGATGTCAGTGACACAGTGTGTGCAGTAACAGTAACAGTCACTGACCAGCCATGACACAACACTGATGTCAGTGACACAGTGTGTACAGTAACAGTCACTGACCAGCCATGACACAACACTCAGATGTCAGTGACACAGTGTGTACAGTAACAGTCACTGACCAGCCATGACACAACACTCAGATGTCAGTGACACAGTGTGTGCAGTAACAGTCACTGACCAGCCATGACACAACACTCAGATGTCAGTGACACAGTGTGTACAGTAACAGTCACTGACCAGCCATGACACAACACTCAGATGTCAGTGACACAGTGTGTACAGTAACAGTCACTGACCAGTCATGACACAACACTCTGATGTCAGTGACACAGTGTGTACAGTAACAGTCACTGACCAGCCATGACACAACACTCTGATGTCAGTGACACAGTGTGTACAGTAACAGTCACTGACCAGCCATGACACAACACTCTGATGTCCCATCTGAGCGGCGGCGTGCAGTGGAGACATGCCATCAAACGTGTGGATCTTGGGAGTTCCGTTCTTGCTGGCCAGGTATTCCGCCGTCATCAGGTGACCACGCTGACAGGCCAGGTAGACCGGCGTGCTGCCATTGTTCATCTGCATGTTCACCGACCTGTGCACAATGTTTTCATGGTCACTGACCTGTGCACATTGCTTTAAACTTCATGACCTGTACAAACTGCTTTAAACTTCATGACCTGTACACATTGCTTTAAACTTCATGACCTGTACACATTGCTTTAAACTTCATGATCTGTGCACACTGCTTTAAACTTCATGACCTGTACACATTGCTTTTTTAAACTTCATGACCTGTACACACTGCTTTAAACTTCATGACCTGTACACGTTGCTTTAAACTTCATGACCTGTACACACTGCTTTAAACTTCATGACCTGTACACACTGCTTTAAACTTCATGACCTGAACTCATGTTTTCATGGTCACCAACCTGGACACATTTCATGGTCACCAACCAACCTGTACACATGTTTTCATGGTCACCAACCAACCTGTACACATGTTTTCATGGTCACCAACCTGTACACATGGTTTCATGTTCATGACCTGTACACATGCTTTCATGGTCACCAACCAACCTGTACACATGTTTTCATGGTCACCAACCAACCTGTACACATGTTTTCATGGTCACCAACCAACCTGTACATATGTTTTCATGGTCACCAACCTGTACACACATTTTCATGGTCACCAACCTGGACACATGGTTTCATTTTCATGACCTGTACACATGCTTTCATGGTCACCAACCAACCTGTACACACGCTTTCATGGTCACCAACCTGTACACACTGTTTTAATACACATCGTTTCAGGTTCATGACCTGTGTACACTGGTAAATATAAAATTTCATATATCTTTATAATGAACATTCAGCTATCACTTCTCATGTGTAAGCATTTAGCAATTGTGCTGATGTTGTTGGTGCTTGTTCACAAACCTACTGGGCACATATTAGTTTCATGGGCATTTCGCTATCACCTTTCATACAGAGACAGACAGACAGCGAACAGACAGAGAGACAGAGACAGAAAGAGAGACAGATGCAAACACAGTGAATGAAACTCTAATCCATACTTGATATCACTGTGTGTATATCTTGTGCAGTTCTAAACAAATAACATCCAGTGTTCTCACAGCATGCATAACGCTGAAGGTTGAGGTGAAAGGGAAGAATGAAATATAAAAAATAAAAAAAAAACATAAAAAAAAACCAACAACTGATACTTCAAAGCAGTAGTGATGAAACTGTCACAATCATACAAGAAGAAGAAGGATAATGATAATAACAGTAACAATAATAAATCATCATCATCATCATCATCATCATTATTATTCTAAT
>NC_134903.1:17500-22500 GCF_041734735.1 Babylonia areolata | reverse complement strand
AGATAGCTTGAAGTCTGTTTGATCAGAGACAGGCATGGGCCAGACTTAGTGACTGCAGGAAATGTCAGAGTGGACAGCTTGAAGTCTGTTTGATCAGAGACAGGCATGGGCCAGACTTAGTGACTGCAGGAAATGTCAGAGTAGATAGCTTGAAGTCTGTTTGATCAGAGACAGGCATGGGCCAGACTTAGTGACTGCAGGAAATGTCAGAGTGGACAGCTTGAAGTCTGTTTGATCAGAGACAGGCATGGGCCAGACTTAGTGACTGCAGGAAATGTCAGAGTAGATAGCTTGAAGTCTGTTTGATCAGAGACAGGCATGGGCCAGACTTAGTGACTGCAGGAAATGTCAGAGTAGATAGCTTGAAGTCGTGGTCAGATTAAAAAGCTCTGCAAATGAGTCTGAAAGCGTTATTCTGAATGGGCTGAAATCTAAGTATTCTAAATTCTAACTGATATATTTGCTCTGCAAATGAGTCTGAAAGCGTTATTCTGAGTTAGCTGAAATCTAAATACTCTAAATTCTGATATATTTGCTCTGCAAATGAGTCTGAACGTGTTATTTTGAATGAGCTGAAATCTAAATACTCTAAATTCTTATATATTTGCTCTGCAAGTGGGTCTGAAAGTGTTATTCTGAATGGGCTGAAATCTAAATACTCTAAATTCGGATATATTTGCTCTGCAAATGAGTCTGAACGCGTTATTCTGAATTAGCTGAAATCTAAATACTCTAAATTCTGATATATTTGCTCTGCAAATGAGTCTGAAAGCTATATTCTGAATTAGCTGAAATCTAAACACTCTAAATTCTGATATATTTGCTCTGCAAATGAGTCTGAAAGCATTATTCTGAATGAGCTGAAATCTAAGTACTCTAAATTCTGATATCTGGGAAGGCCGGGCAACAGAGAACTGCAGAAACTAATCCATTCTGGAGAGAACACGAGCACACAAAAAAGTTTTGGTTGCATCAGTGGACAGATGGTGGTAGACAGAACTGATCCTACACAGTTCCACATAGGCAGCTTTACAGATATTCAAAAAGTGCTGTTGAAAGGAAAGAGACAGTCAAGAATCACACCATGACAGCGAACAAACGAAGAAAGTGAAACTGGAATGCTTTTGATCAGAACTGAGTCAGGAGGAAGGAGGAAGGTGGCAGAGTGGTTAAGACGCTCAGCTGCCAATACAGAGAGTCCGTGAGGGTGTGGGTTCGAATCCCGCTCTCGCCCTTTCTCCTAAGTTTGACTGGAAAATCAAACTGAGCGTCTAGTCTTTCGGATGAGACGATAAACCGAGGTCCCGTGTGCAGCACGCACTTGGCGCACTGAAAAAGAACCCATGGCAACGAGAGTGTTGTCCTCTGGCGAAATTACGTAAAATGAAATCCACTTTCATAGGTACACAAATATGTAAGCATGCACTCAAGGCCTGACTAAGCGCGTTGGGTTATGCTGCTGGTCAGGCATCTGCTCAACAGATGTGGTGTAGCGTGTATGGATTTGTCCGAACGCAGTGACGCCTCCTTGAGAAAGTGAAAGTGAAAGTGAAAAGTGAGTCAGGAAAGGAAGGGCGATGACAAAACATTTTGGGGCAGGCTATCATAAGATCAGTCTTTTCTTCATTCAGTTGCAGTTTATCGAGTCATCCAGTCCTCTAGGTCTGCAATGCACTCCTGTGTATGAGACACCAGAGCATCAATATCACTATATATGGACAATCACACAATCAATAAAACTGCAATGGATCAGTGATGGAACTGTCATAATCACAGTTATGGACCTGTCACAATCACAATCAAAGTGATGGAACTGTCACAATCACACAGTAATGAAACTGTCACAATTACAATCACAGAGTGATGGACCGGTCACAATCACAATCACACACAGTGATAGAACTGTCACAATCACACAGTGATGGACCTGTCACAATCACAATCACACAGTGATGGACCTGTCACAATTACAATCACACAGTGATAGAACTGTCACAATCACACAGTGACAGACCTGTCACAATCACACAGTGATAGAACTGTCACAATCACACAGTGATGAAACTGTAACAATCACAATCACACAGTGATGGACCTGTCACAATCACAATCACACAGTGATGGACCTGTCATGATCACAATCACACAGTGATGGACCTGTCACAATCACAATCACACAGTGATGGACCTGTCATGATCACAATTACACAGTGATGGACCTGTCACAATTACAGTGATAGATCTGTCACATTCACAATCACACAGTGATGGACCTGTCACAATCACACAGAGATAGAACTGTCACAATCACAATCACACAGTGATGGACCTGTCACAATCACATAGTGATGGACCTGTCACAATCACAATCACACAGTGATGGACCTGTCACAATCACACAGTGATGGACCTGTCACAATCACTCAGTCATGCACCTGTCACAATCACAATCACACAGTGATGGACCTGTCACAATCACTCAGTCATGGACCTGTCACAATCACAATCACACAGTGATGGACCTGTCACAATCACACAGTGATGGACCTGTCACAATCACAATCACTCAGTGACGGACCTGTCACAATCACTCAGTGATGGACCTGTCACAATCACACAGTGATGGAACTGTCACAATCACACAGTGATGGAACTCACAATCACACAGTGATGGAACTGTCACAATCACAATCACACAGTGATGGAACTGTCACAATCACACAGTGATGGAACTCACAATCACACAGTGATGGAACTGTCACAATCACAATCACACAGTGATAGAACTGTCACAATCACACAGTGATGGAACTGTCACAATCACACAGTGATGGAACTCTCACAATCACTCAGTCATGGACCTGCCACAATCACAATCACACAGTGATGGACCTGTCACAATTACACAGTGATAGAACTGTCACAATCACACAGTGATGGAACTGTCACAATCACTCAGTCATGGACCTGTCACAATCACAATCACACAGTGATGGACCTGTCACAATCACTCAGTCATGGACCTGTCACAATCACAATCACACAGTGATGGACCTGTCACAATCACACAGTGATGGACCTGTCACAATCACAATCACACAGTGATGGACCTGTCACAATCACACAGTGATGGACCTGTCACAATCACACAGTGATGGACCTGTCACAATACTGTCACAATCACACAGTGATGGACCTGTCACAATACTGTCACAATCACAATCACACAGTGATAGACCTGTCACAATACTGTCACAATCACACAGTGATGGACCTGTCACAATACTGTCATAATCACAATCACACAGTGATGGACCTGTCACAATACTGTCACAATCACAATCACACAGTGATGGACCTGTCACAATACTGTGACAGAACTAACCAAAACAGCACCAACTCTTAACCAATTCAAGAATCTTCTGGACGCTGATATAAATGTAAAGATAAAAAAGTATGAATATGATGATTAAATTACTCGTAGGAAAATTACCGCATGCAATGCAGACACTACTCAATGTTGACGAAAAAGAAGGGACATCAAAAAGGCCGCAAGGCCTACTTCGTCCCTATTCTATACCTAATACTGTCACAATCACAATCAGTGAATCACACAGTGATGGACCTGTCACAATACTGTCACAATCACAATCACACAGAAATTGACTTGTCACAATCACACAGTGATGGAACTGTCACAATCACATAGTGACGGAACTGTCACAATCACATAGTGACGGAACTGACACAGTAACTGACCTGTCACAATGCTGGAACTGTCACAATTACACAATCCCCCCCGCCCCCCACCCCCAATGCAGCACCCCACCCCACTCTGCCCAGTCTTCCCTGCCCAGCCAACATTGTAGCTGATCTTACCTCGGTGCTTCGGCAATCAGGAGCTTGACACATTCCAAGTGACCCCCTTCTGCCGCAAAATGGAGGGCCACTGCCCCGCTGGCCGACTTTTTCAAAACATCACAGTTGGTTTCATCCAGAAGCCATTGCAGGGTTTGGGTGTGGCCGTACCGCGCTGACAGCTGAGTCACCGTGGCTCCAGTCCCGTCTTGGTCATCCACCTTCACTTCACACTGCTGCAACAGCCACTTCAAGGTGTCCAGCTGACCCGATGCTGCCGCATCATGAAGAGCAGTGGCCCCCACATTGCTTCTTCTCGTCGGCTTGAAGCCCCGAGAGTTGACCAGGAATTCCAGAGCCTCTATGGCTCCGCCTCTCGCTGCGTAGTGCAAACAGGTAGCCCCATGGTCGTCTTGCACAGCCTCTGTCAGTTTTTCTGACTGCAGGACTGACACGTTGCCATTCCTTGCTGCCAAGAGAAAGCGTACCGTTTGTGGGGCCACCATGTTGGGTGTGTGAGGCGTGGTTCATCAAATCTAGGTGTGGTGTCCGGGCAGGAGAGAAGGGGAGGTGGTCTCAATCAACAGGTAGCTTGGCTGCTGTTTATTGTTGCGATTGGCGATGTAAGACTTGTTCAGTTTGAAGATTTACCGTCTGAGTATGATTATTGTAAAGAAAACCATCTACTGAACAGAAATAAATGTTTTTGCTTTGGTGGATAAAAATTTAAAGTACTACTCTGCATTTCGTTGATATATGTACATACAATTAAAAAAAAAAAAGAAAAAGAAAAGAAGAAGAAGAAGATAAAATAAACATGTTGTTTTCAACCTGTGCAAGGCACGATTTTTTGCGTTAGTTGCCTCCCTTTCCAAATCTCACAACCCCAAAAAGCAGACGAAATCAAACAACACACATCACTGAAGTCCGTAAGTTGGTTGGCTATTAATTTGTATTGTGACATGTCGAATGCTCGTGAATGTACAAATACACTACATTGTTTAACAGTTATATTGAGTTTGTTACTTTATTTTGACAGATGCGTATATATGAACAAACCTAATGCAGGTCATGTTCAGTTTGTTTTTGCCACGCATGTCGGCTAGTGTGAAGAGAGCGACTAACTCATTTTATCCCACACA
>NC_134903.1:7500-12500 GCF_041734735.1 Babylonia areolata | reverse complement strand
CACTGACAGGTGAGGCAAACAGTTTCTACAGACGACAGTCCACACTGACAGGTGAGGCAAACAGTTTGTACAGACGACAGTCCCCACTGACAGGTGAGGCAAACAGTTCTGTACAGACGACAGTCCCCACTGACAGGTGAGGCAAACAGTTTCTACAGACGACAGTCCCTACTGACAGGTGAGGCAAACAGTTTGTACAGACGACAGTCCCCATGGACAGGTGAGGCAAACAGTTTGTACAGACGACAGTCCCCACTGACAGGTGAGGCAAACAGTTTCTACAGACGACAGTCCCCACTGACAGGTGAGGCAAACAGTTTGTACAGACGACAGTCCCCACTGACATGTGCGGCAGACAGTTTGTACAGACGACAGTCCCCACTGACAGGTGAGGCAAACAGTTTGTACAGACGACAGTCGCACTGACAGGTGAGGCAGACAGTTTGTACAGACGACAGTCCCCACTGACATGTGCGGCAGACAGTTTGTACAGACGACAGTCCGCACTGACAGGTGAGGCAGACAGTTTGTACAGACGACAGTCCCCACTGACATGTGCGGCAGACAGTTTGTACAGACGACAGTCCCCACTGACATGTGCGGCAGACAGTTTGTACAGACGACAGTCCCCACTGACAGGTGAGGCAAACAGTTTGTTCTTTACAGACAACAGTCCCCACTGACAGGTGAGGCAAACAGTTTGTACAGACGACAGTCCCCACTGACAGGTGAGGCAAACAGTTTGTACAGACGACAGTCCCTACTGACAGGTGAGGCAAACAGTTTGTACAGACGACAGTCCCCATGGACAGGTGAGGCAAACAGTTTGTACAGACGACAGTCCCCACTGACAGGTGAGGCAAACAGTTTCTACAGACGACAGTCCCCACTGACAGGTGAGGCAAACAGTTTCTACAGACGACAGTCCCTACTGACAGGTGAGGCAAACAGTTTGTACAGACGACAGTCCCCATGGACAGGTGAGGCAAACAGTTTGTACAGACGACAGTCCCCACTGACAGGTGAGGCAAACAGTTTCTACAGACGACAGTCCGCACTGACAGGTGAGGCAAACAGTTTGTACAGACGACAGTCCCCACTGACAGGTGAGGCAGACAGTTTGTACAGACGACAGTCCCCACTGACAGGTGAGGCAAACAGTTTGTACAGACGACAGTCCCCACTGACAGGTGAGGCAAACAGTTTGTACAGACGACAGTACCCACTGACAGGTGCAGGAGGGAGCACACCATGTTACCTCACACAAACCTGAGGCAGACAGTTTGTTCTGTACAGACGACAGTCCCCACTGACAGGTGAGGCAAACAGTTTGTTCTGTACAGACGACAGTCCCCACTGACAGGTGAGGCAGACAGTTTGTTCTGTACAGACGACAGTCCCCACTGACCGGTGCAGGAGGCAGCACACCATGTTACCTCACACAAACCTGAGGCAGACAGTTTATTCTGTACAGACGACAGTCCCCACTGACAGGTGCAGGAGGCAGCACACCATGTTACCTCACACAAACCTGAGGCAGACAGTTTGTTCTGTACAGACGACAGTCCCCACTGACAGGTGCGGCAGACAGCGCACCATGTTACCTCTACGCCACAGCCCCAGCTTGGAGCGGCGCCTGAACCGTCATGCCAGCACAGTGCTTCTGGGGGGACTGCTGGTGACGATGTGCGGTGTTCTCTTCCTGGCGCTGTGCAGTACGCCCTGTGATGACACCACCTATGGTCTCCATGGCGATGACTCACTGCTCATGTCTCGCAGCAAAGCCTTCTGGGCTCGCCACCCCCTGGCTCCGTCCCGAGAGCTGAAGACGTTCCTGATGATCATGGTGATGAGTGGTCCGGCCAACCAGCACCAGAGGACCACCATTCGCCAGACCTGGCTGTCTGACTCACCCCCACCAGACCGCGCCCTGGTGAAGTTTGTCGTGGGGACTCACAACTTGTCGGGGGATGTGCGGGACAGCCTGGACCGTGAGCAGTTTCTTCACAACGACCTCCTGCTGCTGGCCACACTGACAGAGTCCTACAACAACCTGACTGCCAAGCTGCTGCACACGCTGCAGTGGGCAGACTTCACTGTGGACTACAAGTTCCTGCTTAAAGCGGACGATGACAGCTACGTTCGTGTCAACCTCATTTTAAAAGAGCTGCAGCTCAAGCCTTCTGAGCGACTCTACTGGGGTTTCTTTAATGGCCGTGCTCACGTCAAGAAGTCAGGGAAGTGGGCAGAAAAGGACTGGTTCCTGTGTGACCGGTACTTGCCGTACGCTCTAGGGGGAGGCTATGTGTTGTCCAGCGACCTGGTGCATTATGTGTCCACCAACAGCAGATACCTGCAGCAGTACCACAGCGAGGACGTGTCTCTGGGGGCGTGGCTGGCTCCTCTGAAGATTGAGCGAATTCATGACGAACGCTTTGACACAGAGTTTGTTTCACGGGGTTGCCGTAATGACTACCTGATCACGCACAAACAAGATGCAAGGGCCATGCAGCAGCTGCATGAAAACCTTCACAAGTTCAGAGAACTCTGTATGACAGAGTTCACCAGGAGGGAGTCCTACAAGTATGACTGGAATGCTCTCCCCTCAAAATGCTGTGTGCGCAGTGACAAGATTCTGCAATGAATGGATGTGCACAGTGACAAGGTTCAGCAATGAATGGATGTTCACAGTGACAAGATTCTGCAATGAATGGATGTTCACAGTGACGAGATTCTGCAATGAATGGATGTGCACAGTGACCAGATTCTGCAATGAATGTATGTGTGCACGTTTGGTTGGACTCTGTGTGTGTGCATGTGTGTGTGTGTGTGTGTGTGTGTGTGTGTGCGAGTGTGTGTGTTAGTGTGTGTTTCTGTGTAAGTGTGTGTGTGTGTTAGAATGTGAGTGTGTGTGTGTGTGTTTCTGTGTGAGTGTGTGTGTGTTAGAATGTGAGTGTGTGTGTGTGTTAGTGTGTGTTTCTGTGTGAGTGTGTGTGTGTGTGTGTTAGAATGTGTGTGTGTGTGTGTGTGTGTGTGTTTCTACATGCATTGAATGAGTTCATGTGATGATAAATGATTGTGTGTGAGAGGAGGGCATGGGTAATTCTCCAGTCATTAATAATTGTTCATCCATCATTCATCTGTGTGTCTGTGCAATGAAGTTCTGGATGAATGGTGGTGTATGTGAGATAGAAATCTGACAGGTGACTATCTTGTGGTATACAGAGACAGAAACATCACCCTGGTGATTATCTGGTGGTGTATGTGAGAGACAGATAGAAATCTGACTGGTGACTATCTTGTGATATACAGAGACAGAAACATCACCCTGGTGATTATCTAGTGGTGTATGTGAGAGACAGATAGAAATCTGACAGGTGACTATTTTGTGGTTTGTATAAGAGACAAAAACATCACCTTGGTGATTATCTGGTGGTGTGTGTGAGAGACAGATAGAAATCTGACTGGTGGTTATCTTATGCTGTGTATGAGAGAAAGAGACATTACACTGATGATTATGTTGTGGTGTGTGTGAGAGAAAGAGGAATAATCGCAGCAATAATAACTGTTCATTTTTAAATTCATTTGCATGCTGATTGTTGTACAGAACTTTGAATGGTGAAAAAGACTTGGAAACTGTAAAAAAAACAAACAGAAAAAAACAACCAAACCCACATATATTCTTGTGAATCCTAGTGTGTTGAGATGTGTATGTGTGTGACATGCATGTGTGTGTGTGTGTGTGTGTATGCGCGTGTGAATCCCTATGTGTGTGTGCGCATATGTGCGTGTTTTTTGCAACTGTGTATGTGTTCAAAATACAGCTAGAAGAGATTATACAATATCAAAAATCATACGGTTGTGAATGTACGAGGAAAATCAAAAGCACCTAGTCGATAGAACAGTGTAGGTAAGAGAAGTCGGCAAATTGGATCCGTAACTTTGGGAAAAGGATTGGCTCTGAGGACTGGGTCAGTCGGACTGGAGTGTGAAGCGGGTTTTTGGACGGCCGCGGGCTGGGTGAGGCCTTCCCCTCCTTCACAGGGGGTGCGTGGGCCAAGTTCAGATCGTCAGCTTCAGTCGGTCGCGTCGGCTGGCATTCAACAGTCGACTCAGAACTGGTACGGACCAGGGGAATCCGACTGTCTAATTAAAACAAAGCATTGCGATGGCCATCACTCGGTGTTGACGCAATGTGATTTCTGCCCAGTGCTCTGAATGTCAAAGTGAAGAAATTCAATCAAGCGTGGGTAAACGGCGGGAGTAACTATGACTCTCTTAAGGTAGCCAAATGCCTCGTCATCTAATTAGTGACGTGCATGAATGGATTAACAAGATTCCCACTGTCCCTATCTACTATCTATCGAAACCACAGCCAAGGGAACGGGCTTGGCGGAATCAGCGGGGAAAGAAGACCCTGTTGAGCTTGACTCCAGTCCAACTTTGTGAAGAGACATGAGAGGTGTGAGCGCGAGTGACCTTGAAATACCACAACTTTTATTGTTTCTTTACTTATTCAGTGGAGCGGAAAGCGGGGGGCAAGCCCCTAGCTTCTGGAATTAAGCTCTCGACCTCGCTGCCGAGGGCGATCTGCTCTGAAGACCGTGTCAAAAGGTAACGCAGGTTTACAGACCGTGAAAGCGTGGCCTATCGATCATTTTGGTGTCATATACTGTACCATGTCAAACTGATGCAAACTAGGCCTATGGTTTGCTCTGTTTGGCCAAATTTCGCGCGGCTAACAGTGAAAAGACGCCCCTCTTAGTCTGGCCCGCTCTTAGCCAATCAAACGCCTCTAACAGCTATAAGTGCTGAATCATTCCTTTGGCCAAGGCTCTCCACGCCATCTTGTCAGGTTTTCGCTCTGTCTCGTCTAACGCTTTCTTTGGCTATTAAGCGTTTTCATTTGGCCTTATTTTGTTGTATGCGGCTTGCATGTATATTGTGCTTACATTCTGTGTACTCGTTTCGACTCGGCCCCCTCGATTTCTTCGTATTTT
>NC_134902.1:41993236-42099524 GCF_041734735.1 Babylonia areolata | reverse complement strand
TGTCAGCCGTGTGGCTTGGCAGTCTGCGGCCACACCGTGCCCCTCATTTTTCCCAAACCGTGCACCTCACTTCACCTCTGCTGGGAAGGGGGACAAGGGGAGGGGAGGGGAGGGGGAGAGAGGTAGAAAGGTGATGTCAGGAGGGAGGGGACAATTTCAGTCTTGTGTGGAGTGGTGTGGTGTTGTGTGGTGTGGCGTGGCGTGGTGTGACGTGGTATGGTATGGTATGGTGTGGTGTGGTAAGGTGTGGTGTGGTAAGGTGTGGTGTGGCGTGGCGTGGCGTGGCGTGGTGTGGTGTCGTATGGTGTGGTGTGGTATGGTGTGATGTGGCGTGGTGTGGTGTGGTATGGTGCGACGTGTCGTAGTGTGGTGTGGTATGGTGTGGTGTGGCGTGGTCTGGTATGGTGTGGAGTGCTGTGGTCTGGTATGGTGGGCGTGGCGTGGTATGGTGCGCCGTGGTGTGGTGTAGTGTGGTATGGTGTTGCAGGGCGTGGGCGTAGTGTGCTGTGCTGTGGTATGGTGTGGCGTGGCGTGGAATGGTATGGTGTGGTGTGGTGTGGAGTGGTATGGTGTGGTGTGATGTGGTGTAGTGTGGTATGGTGTGCCGTGGTGTGGTGTAGTGTGGTATGGTGTACTGTCGTATGGTGTGGCGTGGCATGGTATGGTATGGTGTGGTGTGGTGTGCTATGGTGTGGTGTGGCGTGGCGTGATATGGTGTGGTGTGGTGTGCTGTGGTGTGGAGTGGAATGTTGTGGCGTGGCTCGGCGTGGCGTGGTGTGGTGTGGTGTGGTGTGGAGTGGTGTGGTTGTGTGGTGGTGTGGTGTGATGTGGTATGGTGTGGCGTGGGGTGCCGTGGTGTGGTGTGGTATGTAATGGTGTGGTGTGGAGTGGTGTGGTGTGGTGTGGTGTGGAGTGGTATGGTGTGGAGAGGTATGGCGCAGTGTGGAGCGGTGTGGTGTGGTATGGCGTGGTGTGGTGTGGTGTGTTCTGGAGTGGTGTGCTGTGGTATGGACTGGCGTGGCGTGGTGTGGTGTGGCGTGGAGTGGTGTGGAGTGGCGTGGTGTGGTGTGGTATGGAGTGGTATGGCGTGGCGTAGTGTGGTGTAGTGTGGTATGGTGTGGTGTTGCATTTTATGGTGTGGTGTGGCGTGGTGTGGTGTGGTGTGTTCTGGGTGGTGTGCTGTGCTATGGAGTGGCATGGTGTGGTGTGGTATGGTGTGGTATGGCTTGCCGTGCTGTGGTGTGGTGTGGTATGGTGTGGCGTGGCGTGGTATGGTGTATTGTGGTGTGGAGTGGTGTGGTGTGAAATGTGGTGGTGTGGTGTGGTGTGGAATGGTGAGGTGTGGTGTGGTGTGGAATGGGTTGGTGTGTGTGGTGTGGTGTGGTGTGGTGTGGAATGGAATGGTGTGGTGTGGTGTGGAATGGAATGGTGTGGTGTGGTGTGGTGTGGAGTGGTGTGGTGTGATGTGGTGTTGTTTGGTGTGGAATGGGATGGTGTGGTGTGGTGTGATGTGGTGTGGAATGGTGTGCTGTGGTGTGAAATGGAGTGGTGTGGTGTGGTCTAGAATGGTGTGGTGTGGTGTGTAGTGGTGTGGTGTGGTGTGTAGTGGTGTGGTGTGGTATGGAGTGATGTAGTTTGTCTGGATGCCGTTGTCTTATTCTAATTTTCATTGATCGGGTTGCTTTGCAAACTTATAGCATTGTTGTACCACATTGCTTTGTGTTCCACGATATGGCACTGGCGGAGTCACAGTGGTTCAAAATTACGTTTTGAAATGAACGGAAATGTTGAGTTTCTTTGTAAACGTGTCTTTTATGGTACTTATTGTGGTGATGTCTATTGTCACATGCTTTATAAGCAGTATGCACATATTTATATAATTCATGTGTGTACCAAAGTGAAGAAAAAGGAATGAACTACCTACCTACCTACCTACCTACCTACATTTTTTTCTCTCTTTTTTTAACATTGAAAAAGACATATTCTCTTTTTCATTATTTGTACATTCATTCGAAGCTTAGATGTAGTTTTACCTGTTTGGTTATTTGTTGTTGCTGTTGTTGTTGTTGTTTTTTTGTTGTTGTTTTTTTGGAGGGGGGGGGGGATGGTGGGGGATTCATTATTCGTGATGCAAAACTTAACAGTAACATCACAATGCGTATATACAACAAAAAAGCAAATTTTCTACCTTTAGTGTCAAAATCACCAAATCCAATGTATAAACAGACTATTAATAAAGTAACCAGCGATCACTCTCTCTCTCTCTCTCTCTCTCTCTCTCTCTCTCTCTTTCGTAACCCCTATCTGTCGCTGTCTCTCTCTTTCTCCTTTTCTCCAACAACCACCCGTCTCTCTCTCTGTCTGTCTCCGTCTCCCTCTCTCTTTTGTTGTTGAAAACAGTCAGCACATCACAAGCTTTATGACCTACCTCCCTACCTACCTAAATGCATGTAAGTATAACTATGATGATGGAGTCTCCCGTCGGTCCAACGGATGAGTGGACAGGCAGGCTTATCTGTCGGTGTGTGTCCTCATATGGGAGAAGAGGCCGATTCTGGATGCGCAGCACTTCCCACAGGTGCTGCAAGGGAAAACGTCTCCAGAAGTCGAGCCCTGCTTCCTTCGCTCACGCTTCTCCTTAATGGCCAGCGTTCTCTTGTTTTCAAACGTCTTTATGCCACTAGAGCACAGCATCCTCCAGCGAGAGCGGTCAAGGGCATCAGTTACCCAGGAAGCGATGTCTATGTCACAGGCTTTGAGGTTTGTCTTCAAGGTGTCCTTGAAGCGCTTGCAGGGTCTTCCAAGTTCACGGTGGCCTTCCTTCAGCTGGCCATGCAAAAGCATCTTCGGGATACTGCTGTCTGTCATGCGGACAACGTGTCCTGTCTAGCATAGCTGGCACTGGATCAGCAGGCTTTCGATTCTGGGCAGGCCGCTCCTCTCTAGGACCTGGAGGTTGAAGACCCTGTCTTGCCGCTTTTTGCCGAGGATCTTTCGTAGGCATCTCTGGTGAAACTGCTCAAGTTGTTGAATGGGACGGCGATACGTCGTCCATGTTTCACAGCAGTACAACAAGGTGATCAGCACAACAGCTCTGTAGGTTTTCATCTTGGTGATGATGCCTTTGTTGTTCCACAGCCTGTTGTTGAGTCTGTCAAAGGCCTGACTAAGCGCGTTGGGTTACGCTGCTGGTCAGATATCTGCTTGGCAGATGTGGTGTAGCGTGTATGGATTTGTCCGAACGCAGTGACGCCTCCTTGAGCTACTGATACTAATACTGCATCAAGGGCTCGTTGCTGCATAGGGTGCTGCCCAGGTAGCAAAACTTGTCGACTGACTTAATCTCTGTGTCATTGATCTTGATTGCAGGTTGGGGGGAGGCACTGGCGTTCTGTGAGCTAGCTGGTTGGTACATGGACTGGGTCTTGCTGAGGCTGATGGTGAGTCCAAAGCGCCTGCAGGAGGTTGAGAACCTGTCCATAATGAACTGCATGTCCTCATGGGTGTGTGCAGCAAGCGCACAGTCATCAGCGAAGAGGTACTCTCTCAACAGTGCCTCAAACACCCTGGACCTGGTGTGGAGTCACTGCAAGTTGAAAAGTTTGCCATCTGTGCGAAACTGAATGTAGATGCCCCGGTCACAGTCTTGGAAGGCGTCAATCAGCATGGCAGAGAAGAGAATGGAGAACAGTGTGGGTGCCAGGGCGCAGCCCTGCTTCACTCCACTTACCACAGGGAACGGATCCGACATGTCAGCATTTTCCTGTACTCTCGCCTGCATGCCATCGTAGAAAGACGCAATCAGCTGGATTAGGCTCTCTAGGCAGCCGAACTTTAGGAGGATCTTTCACAGACCATGGCGGTTCACTGTGTCGAAGGCCTTAGTCAGGTCTACAAAGACCATGTGGAGCTCCTTGTTCTGCTCACGGCACTTCTCTTGCATCTGGCGTACGGCAAACACCATGTCACATGTTCCCCTGCCTGAGCTGAAGCCACACTGTGCTTCAGGGATGACTGTGTTTCAGACATGGTCAACCAGTCTGCTCAGTATGATGCGGGCGAAGATCTTGCTGGCGATGCAGAGGAGAGAGATTCCACGGTGGTTGTAGCAGGATGTTTTGTCTCCCTTCCGTTTGTAAACGTGGACAATAGAAGCATCCTTGAAATCCTGGGGGACCTTCCCTCTCTCCCAGACAGACTGGAACAGGGCGGTCAGCTTGTCTGTCAGCACCTCGCCTCCATACTTGTAGATGTCAGCATGGATTCCATCTGCTCCTGGTGCTTTTCCAGACGTTGTCAGCTTCAGGGCCTTCTGGGTCTCGACCTTGGTGGGAGGGGAAGCTAGCGAGTCATTGACTGGTAGCTGTGGGAGGGCTGCAATTGCCTCGTCAGATACGGACGAGTCCCTGTTGAAGAAGGTGTTGAAGTGCTCTGCCCAGCAGGCAAGGATGTCTTTCTTGTCTGTCAGGAGGGTGGTCTGGTCCAAGGCTTGGACAGGGGTTGATCCTCTGACTCTCGGCCCATACACAGCTCGGAGACCATCATGGAAGGTCTTCATGTCGTGAGCATCAGCAGCGGACTGAAGCTCTTCGGACTTTCTCTCCCACCAGGTGTTCTTCATCTCATGCAGCCTCTTCTGTATGAGTTGATTAGTTTGCAAGAACTGGTTCTCTTTCCTCTGGCAGTCTTTATTGGAAATGTGATCCTGATGCCTTATATGCAGTGTGTTCAGGAACTTGGATATTCCAGAGTCGTTCTCGTCAAACCAGTCTTTGTGGCTCCTCTGTACAAAGCCGAGTGTGTCTGCTGCTGCTGTGTACACAGCATCTCTAAAGGTGCTCCATACCTCTTCTACATCAGTCGATGGAGGAAATTCTTGGAGAGCTATTTGGATTTGCTGCTGCAGCACGTCCTTGGTGATAGGGAGGCGGTGGATGTTCAGCTTCCTAGGGGGTTTCTGCCTGGCTGGTTGGAGCTTGCGTGCAAGTCTGATGTTCATCTTGCTGCGTACCAGGCGATGGTCCGACCAACAGACTGCTCCTCTCATGCAGCGTGTAATGGAAACATCACCTCTGTCCCTCTGCCAGACAATCAAATAGTCCAGCATGTGCCATTACTTGGAGCGGGGGTGCATCCATGTGTTCTTGTACTTGTCCGCTTGTTGGAAAACGGTGTTGGTGATGGTCAGTCCATGCTGCGTGCAGAGCGAGAGCAAAAGCAGTGCGTTGGAGTTGCACTTGCCAGTGCCGTGCTGTCCTAGGACTTTTGGTCATGAGGAAAAGTCCATGCCGACGCGGGCATTGAAATCCCCAAGGATGATCAGCCTGTCCTTTCTGTCTACCGCTGAAATGGTGCGGCTGAGCTCCTCGTAGAAAGCTTCTTTGATGTCATCAGGGTTGGTCATCGTCGGGGCATAGCAGCTGATGACTGTGGCGAAGCAATCCTTGGACATCTTCAGACGCAGGGACATCAGCCTGTCGTTTATCCCAGTAGACGGCTGTCAAGCTGTTGTGCAAGTTTGGTTCGTATGGCAAAGCCCACGCCTGAGGTTCTTGGGGTGCCATCTGGCTTCCCAATGCAGTAGAAGGTGTAGCCCCCTCCAACTTCCTCCAGCTGGGTTTCACCCGCAAACCTGGTTTCGCTTAGGGCTGCTATGTCCACCTGGTAGCGATCAAGCATTCTAGGAATGAGCGCTGCGCGTCTTTCTGGTCTGTCATCTCTGTCGAAGAGGATGCGAACATTCCAGGCACCCAGAGTCAGGGCATGACTCCTGGTTCTTTACTTCTGTTGTTTTCGACCGCTATTGTTGGATGTCCAAGTAGGTGCGTTTTCCTACTAGGTACTAGGTGAGGCAGGCTTTGTTTGGGGTTCCTTTTATCTCCCCTTCCTCATGTGGGGAGAGCAGTGCTGTCCCTAAAAAGGGTTGCTCTGACACTGTGGGAGGATACGGGCGCCGCATCTGCCCCAGTCTATGGTGGACGACCATTACCCCACAGCCGCCTGCGTGCAGAGTCGTGACTATGAACTGCCAGCAGCATCCTCTGCCTGTCCCCGTTATCACTTCTCCATCGCCGCAGGGCTTGGGAAAGCTGGGTGTTGAAGGGCTACCTCGTTGTTCCAACATTAGCCTGGTTGCCTGACCAGCACAGGCGACTTTTTTTTTTAGTGAGGAGGAGTTGGAGCTCCGTCTCCTAAGGGGACTTCCAGCCAAGGATAAGAGCTCACCCTGCCCTTTTGTCATCCTCTTCCGCCTTTACAGCCGTTGGGAAAGGTTTTCTCCTCCACCTGGTCCGCATGTGAAGTCTCCAACGAAGCATAACTAACTAACTAACTAACTATACATACATACATACATACATACATGTGAACTTGTTCCTATCATTCTACATTTTATTGTATTAAAAAAAAAAGAGTCCTTCACACACACTCACTGTTTATATATAATATCGAGAGAGAGAGAGAGAGAGAGATACGAGAATCACGACTCACATTACAAATGACCACACTAGCCAATTCACTGCTCAAACCCCAACAGCCAAGTCGGACTCGCGTCTTATCAGCGGAAAACAGCCCCGCTCAGTTCCAGGCGGACAGCCAGTTTGGGCAGTGTATCACAACAGACCCAGGACATGAGGCGAACGACCGGTTTCCGTTCTGCGGTGTTGACTTACGCTTAATTCCTGTAGTATTTCATGTGTGTAGCGCGGTAAGCAACGAATTTAACGGCCCTAATTGAATGTTGTCCTTATGTGGAAGAAGTACATCTGACTATGGCCCTCGTGACAAGGCCTCGCGAAGGCCGCAGCCTGACACAGGCGAACGAAAAGTCAAGACTACTGACTGAGTAAAACACTGACTAAATTGTGACCTCTTATTCAGTCAAACGCACATAAAAAAAGTGTTGTATTTAAACTCATCAAAATGATGTTAAACGACACACAGTCCATTGTGAATGTGAATGAAATATTAATATTGACTAACATGAAGGGCAGTCCACAATAAAATGTCAAAAACTGAGGCAGTCAATCATGTGATCAGTTAGTTTTCGTTCCAGCTGAGAACTCACAATCAGACTACGCCTAGTTCCACGCAGGAACAACACACGGGTTGTGACACAGTCGAACCTTTCCTTGTGGTCAGTGAGCCAGAGAGGGAAAGGTGGGAGGGAAGGGAAGGGATGAGAGAGAGGCAGAGATGGGGAAGGGAGATAAAGGGGGAGTGAAGGAGAGAGATAATACGAATTTCATACGAATTAAGGCCTTTGCCCCTTCCATAGGGGTATTGCACAGACATCTTCAATCTTTTTTCTTCTTTTTTTTTTCCCCCCAAGAAATGTTATCGCGATTTATATTACTTAAAACGCTTAATACAAATAAAGACCCAGATTTTGGACAGTGTGAGCATTTATTTTGATTTTGTAGATGACATCAGTAACTTGCCACCTACAATCAATTTGTCGTGCTTTTTTTGTTTGTTTGTTTGTTTGTTTTTTAACATAAAAAAATCAGTAACAGACCTTGATTGGAGAGAGAGAGAGAGGGGGGAGGAGGGGGAAAAAACACGAAACGGCATCTTTATGTTTCTCTTTTTCTGTCTCTTTGTTCGACTCGCTGTCTCTCCGAGTCTGTGTAAAAAGGAGAGATAAAGGAAATACCAGAGACAAAGAGACGAAGAAAGCAGCGAACAATCACGTGCACGAAAGGGGAAAGCCATCCTTCTGTGCTCACGTTCAGAGCGCGCGCGCCTACTTGCTCCATGTGTGTGTGTGTGTGTGTGTGTGTGTGTGTGTGTGTGTGTGTGTGTGTGTACGACTCTCTGTGCAACTCTGTGCGTTTGCGTGCGTTCGTTCTTTTGTCTAACGTCTTTTCGTTGCTGCAGGTAGATGCGCACTGATTGTGTTTTCATGTTGTGCCCATTGACAGAATACAGCAACATTTCAGGTCATGTTTTCATGGTGTGCCCATTGACAGAATACAGCAACATTTCAGGTCATGTTTTCATGGTGTGCCCATTGACAGAATACAGCAACATTTCCAGCAAACATTTAATGTGCAGAAGCCACGTCGATAATCAGCTTTCTCAGTCTTCACACTGTAAACCTTTGCTGAACTATGTTCTGGACTTCTTTTGCACTTGCAGGCTCTAAGCTGTTCACGTTCAAGGCACTGTCAAAGTAACTGAAGGATTCAGAAAGGTCATCAGGAATGATATTTTCATCTTCCAGGATGTCTTTGCTCTTCATGACTATCCGATGCACTTCATTTTGAGACCTTCATACTCCAGCCAGCTGCATTCTCTCTCTCTCTCTCTCTCTCTCTCTCTCTCTCTCTCTCTCACACACACACACACACACATCCCCTGGAAAATTGCCCACTCTGCAATGAATTTGCATATTTTCGGTATTGGGCAATTTCCGCTATTGAGCACCACACACACACACACACACACATACACACACACACACACACACACACAAGTTTTAATTTTCAACAACACATTTGACATTTTGGGATGCTTCAGACTAGTCACAGTATCTGGTAGAGTATAGTTTAATATCAAATACTGTTCTGCATGTTTAAATAAGAATTGATCAGGAAACTTGCACAGCAAACTTACGCTAACAAACATAGACCTCACGGAGACACGGACAGACAGAGAGATATGCATGCAGATAGCGAGATCATTACTGCAAACACGGGCAGAGAGGAAAACTGACAAGGAAACAGAGAGAGAGGAGGAGGGAGAGAGAATCAGACAAACAGAAAGAGAGACAGAAGCTGACAGAGAGAACACGGCACACAAACAAGACAAAAATCACTTCTCACACTGTCGGACTCTGTCATGGTGCTGCAAGCAACGAACACCACCTATCACTTCACCATACCAAGGTCATGATGACCCGGAGAAGAAGAAGAAGAAGAAGAAAGAATGAAAAGAAAAGAAAAGAAAGAAGAACGCAAACCCTTCGTGACGACACAAGGTAGCCGCCTTCCTCACCCCATACCACCAATCCACCAGGTAGCTACACGCTGTGTTCACGCAGTGTTGTGCCAAATCACGGTGTAGCTACAGCAACACAAAGGCAATTGGAGATGATGTGTTTATCGTGTCAAGACTTAAAAAACAAAACAAAAAAACAACAACACTGCACCACTGTTCGCCTCGAAGACGACACAAACCCACTCATTTGCCAAAGCAGTGCTAAACATCAAGGCAGCTCGCCAATTTCCTTTTCCTACTGCCATCAAAACTTTTTTCTTGTTTTGCATGACACTCGAAATTCTTCACCTTGAATCAGTTTTGTCAGGAAAAGGTTTCTCCCTGTCGTGCGGTGTCCTATGAGAAAAGCAAACCCCTTCCCTCCCAGTTTTTGACTCACACCGGGCAAGAGCGTATGCTAAAAAGTCACCTTGAGATGTGTAAAGACAATGAAGGCGTGTTCACGTGCGCGCAAATCACTCTCCGCTCCACCCCCTCCTCCATACCCCCTCTTTCTCAACACCCTCTCCTCCATACCCACTTTCTTCCTCAACCCCTCCTCCATACCCCTTCTTTCTCCCCCACCCCCCTCATCCATACCCCTTCTTTCTCCCTCACCACCTCCTCCATACCTCTTCTTTCCCCCCCACCCCCTCCTCCATACCCCCTCTTTCTCCCCCACCCCCTCCTCCATACCCCCCTCTTTCTCCCTCACACCCTCCTCCATACCCCCTCTGTCTCCACTAAACCCCCCCTCCCCATACCCCCCTCTTTCTCCCCTCACCCCCCTTCTCCATACCCCCTCTTTCACCCTCACCCCCTCCTCCCATACCCCCTCTTTCTCCCTCACCCCCTCCTCCATCCCCCTATACCTCCCCCACCATCTCCTCCATACCCCCTATACCCCTCACCACCCCTCCTCAGTACCCTCTATCCCTCACCCCCTAATCTAATACCCACCCCCTCCCCATACACCTCTTCCTCACCCCCCTACTTCAATACCTCCCTCGTCTCCCCCACCCCTTCCTCCAGGCCCCCTCTTTCTCCCCCACCCCCTTCCTCCATACCCCCTTCTTTCATTCCGTAACCCCTCCTCCATACCCCCCACCCCCCCCACCCCCAACCCCCCCCCCATCCTGATCTTCTAAAACCCTCCACCGCCTCTTCCTGTGCTCACGAAAAGCAAAGAGGTGGTCACAACGACTGCGCTCATGAATTGAATAACCAGCGCTGGAGCACTGTTGACATGAAGACTATTCGAGTGGCAGGCAAATCGTGAGATTACATAGAAAATAGGACATTGAGGACCACAAAATTAAAACTATTTTCACTATTTCCCCACGACTGATGATGTCATGGGATCCATTTTACGTTTTACCCACATTTGTTTTCATGTGTCCTGATGTCAGCCAGGCTTGAGAGATACAGATGCCTGTAGCGTTGGTAAAGAAATTTGAGTATCACTTTGAAATACGTCTCTGTGAAGTGTAGATGCATGTTAAACTGACTCTCAAATTACTGGTCACTGTTTCCAAGTCATATACTAAATTACTCTTGTCCCAGCATGAAAATTTGCCAGGGACAACCCTTTTGTTGCTGTGTTGTTGTTGTTTTTTACATGTGCTAAGTGCATTCTGCACACAGGACACCAGCTTATTATCTCATTTGAATGACTAGCATTCATACCACCACTCAAGGTCTGGTGGAGAGGGAGAAAACACTGGCGAGTGTGGGGTTGGAACCAGTGCACTCAGGTTCTCTCACTTCCTAGGCAGACATATTACCACTAGGTCAATATTCCACACTCAATGATCACTGTTTCCAGGTCATGTCTCACCCCTACCCTCAATGATCACTGTTTCCAGGTCATGTCTCACCCCTACCCTCAATGATCACTGTTTCCACGTCATGTCTCACCCCTACCCTCAATGATCACTGTTTCCAGGTCATGTCTCTCCCCTACCCTCAATGATCACTGTTTCCAGGTCATGTCTCATCCCAACACTCAATGATCACTATTTCCAGGTTATGTCTCATCCCAACACTCAATGATCACTGTTTCCAGGTTATGTCTCATCCCAACACTCAATGATCACTATTTCCAAGTTATGCCTCATCCCAACACTCAATGGTCACTGATTCCAGGTTATGTCTCATCCCAACACTCAATGATCACTATTTCCAGGTTATGTCTCATCCCAACACTCAATGATCACTATATCCAGGTTATGTCTCATCCCAACACTCAATGATCACTATTTCCAGGTTATGCCTAATCCCAACACTCAATGGTCACTGATTCCAGGTCATGTCTCACCCCAACACTCAATGGTCACCATATATAATTTCAAAAATTTAAGTACTGTGAGCTTAACAGAAATCAGAGCTGTAATTTGTGAGAAATTGTAATAAATTACTAATTCACGAACACAATCACACAGAAGAATATAGAAACACACATATATAGATGCACAAATGCATGTGTATGCCTTTTACACACACACACACACACACACACACACACACACACACACAGACACACACACACACACTTCTTTCTGAATCAGATATTAGGCATTTGTCCATTTCATGTGTACATGTGTACAACACCATATGTAAGTATAATTTATTATATATATATACATTTTTTTTCTCATAGATTTTTTAGCAGTTTGATTTGAAATTGCATGAAATACAACGAACGTTTTTTGTTTGGAATAATTCTTTGATTTCTTTGATTGCACTGGCGTAATAAGTATTATCTGGATTCAAAAAACTAGGTAAATGTGGAACTAATCTACAGCAACAAACAACAACTAAAAAACAAAACAAAAAAACAACAAACAAACAAAAAACAAAACAAACCAACCAACCACACAACAATATGCGAGATGTAACTGTCTACAAACATTGTTGTTGTTGTTTTTTTATGAACAAGGCATACAATCAGGAGTGGCATTCTCATTCTGTTTGATAGTGGCTCACATCCAGAAAGGATGCCAACTTTCAATCTGGGTAATACTCCACTGGAATATAAAAGATAAAATTTTGGGGAGTATTTCTCACAGCAAAACCTTCTTGGAATAAACACACAGGCTATTCACTTCTTTTTTTTACAGCAACAAAAACTTCACACTTTCTATAATCATTGGTAATCAGCCGTGTGGACAAATTTCATCAACGCTTACTCATCTTTTTAAATCTTTACCGAGATCAAAGATCACATATGCACAAGAATTTTTTTTAGTGCACCAAAATATTTGTTGAAGAAACTTGAGAGTGTAAAATGCAAAGCATTCAAACTAGCATTAGATCTTCCAGCGCATGCTTCATCTACCCACATATATGAAGCACAAATCTTACTCATAGATGACCAAAGGAAAGTTGCCTCCACAAAATTTCTGATAAGAAGCACAATATAATAAAAACGATTTAAAATCTGAAATTAAACTTAGATCAGAATTTGATTTTCCAAAATGATCAAGATCAATTTCATCTCAGATAACAGTGGCAATATATACTTCTAAGATCACGAAGCACTCTTGTATTACTATTGAAAAAGATTTGGTATTTGTCAAACTATCATTCCATTCTTTCCTGCCCCTGTTTGGGAACTACAATGCGCTCAGTTTGATACTGACCATACTGATTTATAAACTATATGACTATGGAAATATACTAGCCAGTTATGTTAAATCTAATATTCAAAACAAATATCAAAATCAAATGAAAATATACACAGATGTATCAGTAACTCATGAAAGGTAAGTTCTGTGTAATCAATACCTGATCTGAAGATAGAGAAATCGTTTCATATTGGAAACAACAAATCAGTTTTCACAGCTGAAGTCTCTGTCATACTGATGGCCTTAAATTTTCTAATTGATTTTCCACACAATATTTTTAACATTCTTTTCTGTGTTGAATCCAAGTCAGTGTTTCTGGCACTACAACCATTAACATTACAGACAAGATATTCAAGGATACTTGAAATCAGCCACTTAATCAATGCTCTCTGTTTGCGAGACACTGCAATCCCATTCTGCTGGATACCATCTCATTCCTTATTCTATGACGGTAAAGTGTTTCAGAAGAACGTATTGTGCAGTCACTTCAAATGGATATTCCTTTGTCCTTAAAAGAATTCTATAGTTTAGTATAATTGTAAGCTTGGAAACAGTTCCAGATATCCTTAATGAAATATGATATAAAGTACATAAAGTTTCCAATTAGCGATGTAAAAAAACAACAACAACCATGGACATAGCAGCCCTGAGCAAAACCAGGTTTGCGGGTGAAACCCAGCTGGAGGAAGTTGGAGGGGGCTACACCTTCTATTGCATTGGGAAGCCAGATGGCACCCCAAGAACCTTAGGCGTGGGCTTTGCCAATGAGAACTTGCATGACAGCTTGTCAGCCTTCCACGTGGGATAAACGATAGGCTGATGACCCTGCGTCTGAAGCTGTCCGAGGATCACTTCTCCACAGTCATCAGCTGCTATGCCCCGACGATGATCAACCCTGATGACACCAAAAAAGCTTTCTACGAGGAGCTCAGCCGCACCATTACAACGGTAGACAGAAAGGATAGGCTGATCATTCTTGGGGATTTCAATGCCCGCGTCAGCGTGGACTTCTATTCGTGGCCAAATGTCCTAGGAAGCATGGCACTGGCAAGTGTAACTCCAACGGACTGCTTTTACTCTCGCTCTGTGAGCAGCATGGACTGACCATCACCAACACCGTCTTCCAACAAGCGGACAAGTACAAGAACAAGCAATGACACAGGCTGGACTATGTGACTGTCCGGCAGAGGGACAGAGGTGATGTTTCCATTACACGCTGCATTAGAGGAGCAATCTGTTGGTCGGACCATCGCCTGGTGCGCAGCAAGATGAACATCAGACTTGCACGCAAGCTCCAACCAGCCAGGCAGAAACCCCCTAGGAAGCTGAACATCCACCGCCTCCCTATCACCAAGGACGTGCTGCAGCAGCAAATCCAAGCAGCTCTCCAAGAATTTCCTCCATCGACTGATGTAGAAGAGGTATGGAGCACCTTTAGAGATGCTGTGTACACAGCAGCAGCAGACACACTCGGCTTTGTACAGAGGATCCACAAAGACTGGTTTGACGAGAACGACTCTGGAATCTCCAAGTTCCCGAACACACTGCATATAAGGCATCATGATAACATTTCCGATAAAGACTGCCAGAGGAAGAAGGACCAGTTCTTGCAAACCAGGCAACTCGTACAGAAGAGGCTGCGTGAGATGAAGAACACCTGGTGGGAGAGAAAGTCCGAAGAGCTTCAGTCGGCTGCTGATGCTCATGACATGAAGACCTTCCATGATGGTCTCCGAGCTGTGTCTGGGCTGAGAGTCACAGGATCAACCCCTGTCCGAGCCTTGGACCAGACCACCCTCCTGACAGACAAGAAAGACATCCTTGCCAGCTGGGCAGAGTACTTCAACACCCTCCTCAACAGGGACTCGTCCGTATCTGACGAGGTAATTGCAGCCCTCCCACAGCTACCAGTCAATGACTCGCTAGCTGCTCCTCCCACCAAGGCCGAGATCCGGAAGGCCCTGAAGCTGACAACGTCTGGAAAAGCACCAGGAGCAGATGGAATCCAGGCCCACATCTACAAGTATGCAGGCGAGGTGCTGACAGACAGGCTGACTGTTGCAGTCTATCTGGGAGAGAGGGGAGGTCCCCAAGGATTTCAAGGATGCTTCAATTGTCCACATTTACAAATGGAACCTTTATAAATTGTGAAGAAGCTGTGACCATGCTTTTTTTGAAAATGAGTGTTGTAGTCCAGACCGGATTGTGTAATTTGCATTTAAGTGCTTGTGCGTGTGTTATAACGTTTCATTGTTATTATTACTGGTTTGCATGTGTATTTACACACAATGTGAGTCTGTCACTCTGTAATAACCCTGCGTTTCAGTTGTCCATGTGTAATGTATGTGTTTTATATGTGGCTGTGGCAAACTTTAACAAGAATCATTTTCTCTGTTTACACCAAATTTGGCTTTAACTCACTCCGGACGAATAGTTTTCTCTCTTGCTTTCCCCTGCAGACGACCCATTTGTTAGGGTTAGGAGAAAAATCACAAAAAATACAAAACACAAAGTAACTGAATGAAACTCCCTGTGCTTGACCCACTGACCCCTCCCTCTCATTACAGCCCTCAGATGCTGAGTCACTGTCAGTACCTTCTTGCTGGTAGCTTTCTTCACTGCAAATACTTTATTCAATGTCTTCATCATCCTTGTCCATGTTGAAACCTTCAGTCTGAAGCATTTCAATCACTTCAGCAACAGTAAAAAGCCGCTGTCGTGATCTAGTTTGCTCCAAAAATTTTCACTTGTATCGCATGCGACGCCATTTTCGAACATATGCAGATTAGCTTGTCATGTGGGGTACCAAGGTCAGCGGTTGGCCAGCGAGTGTACGGTCACAGAAACCTCACGAAGAAACTTTCCATTCGACCCTTGACACGTTCGCAATGCCCGGTGTAGCTTTGATTTTTGTGCTACCCCATGAGGAAAATGTGGACAAATTTTTAATTGTCAAAACCACTGTAGCGTTCCATCATCTGGAGTGAGTTATAATAGTGAGGCAGATGAAAATGTGGGGGTGGGGTATCCGTTCTTTTCACACATTCTAATGACAAGGCACTTTTGGAAAGGGCAAAAGAAAATTGTAGACAAGCCAGAAAAATGTTTCTGAACTAATTTTACTATTACCATACTTTTTGTCCGACAAGGCGCTGAAGGTGCACCCTTGACCACAAAAAAGTTTTTTGAACACGTATAACTGCAGGCATGAGATTTTTCCGACTATAGTCGGATTTCCGACCAAAAATTGGCTCCAGAGGCCATTTTGAGATTTTTTCCGACCCACGAAGGTTGCACGAACGTTGTCCGACCGACTGACAAGACAGACCCACAGCGTTTGCTAAAATACCCCATGTTTGGATAAGCAAACCAATTGAGAATAAGTGTTCCGTTGCTCCTCTGTCATCATTCAGTTTATCCGTATTCGGTCGGAATTACAAAATTCGCTCGCGGGCTTCACAACTTGCAAAGATGCCTGATTTTGTCAATCGTCTTCAGTCATTGACAAAATGAGAAAACTCACTAAGGAGGATTTTTGCAGCAGAGATCAATAAAGGAGTGAATAATAAGTGGAACTGGGTCTGGCAAGATGAGATCGTGAAAACAGAAGTGAAGAATAAAAAAAATAACTTCACGGGTAGGCGACGTCATTCACAAAATTGACACAAGGCCAAGTGCGATTGGTGGCAGAGTGTATGAGTGCGACTCTTCAGTCTAGGCACGGAAATCTGTTTTCACATTTGCATTAAAAACGGAGCGTCCGTTTTCCAGAAGAAAAAAAAGAAAGAAAGAAAAGCCAATGGGCCGTTCTATATCGTTTACCGATGATCTGCCAAAAATGAAAACGGAAAGCTCTTTCGAACGCCTCGTTTGTTGACCCCTTGAGAGGAGATCCAGTGACTTGTCAGAGCACCAAAATCGAAGTCCGAAAGTTTCCGAATGCACTGTGAAAAGCACGCATTCGCGGACATGCACACACATGCCGTCGATCACACACACACACACACACACACACACGTGGCACAGACATGTGAGGCTGACTTTACAGGTTTGGAAGCAAAAACACTTCAGTTTAGGAAGAATTGGACTGATTTTTTGTCTTCTGTGGGTTGGAATATCTCAGCAGCATTGGTGTCCCGCAAGTGCAGATTTTATGGTTTGAAATTGAGATAAACCTTCAGGCCCCCACCTTTCAGACTCAATCACAATTTCCCAATCTCATGCCTGATAAGGTGCACACAAATGTCTGATTAGCTGCATCTGCCTTTAATCCTGAAAAGTGAAAATTCTTCATGCTGTCTGGTGCAGAATGGCTCTGTTGACCCTGTTTTTTGTTTTCTGAGTAAATATGTAATCTTTGGAAAACTGGATTGGACTTGCTTTCGTCTGCTTGTTAAATTTGAATTTGTGAATTTGATTAATTTGAATTTGTGAATTTGATTAATAATTTGTCATCGTGTTATTGTTTCATTTTTTAATTATTAGTAAATTATTGAGAGGGCTCAATGATAGATTGTCCGTCGAATGCACGGAAAAATCACTTATCTTTGTTGTGGACAGAGTGATTTTTCTGTGTAATTGACTGATAATTTGTCATCACGTTATTGTTTAATTATTGAATTATTAGTGAATTACAGAGAGGGCCCAGAATCAGTATAGCACCAGGCAAAACCATGCCAAGATGACCATTGTGATTATACAATGCTTAGCGGACCCATCACGACAGAGTGAGGGCTGTGTTGGCAGTATTTGAAATTGTGTAGCTGAAACTGTGCATTGGAAAACTGGATGTTAGAACCACCCAGCGAGTCAGTGTAAACGTTTACCAGGTGTTAAAATCACACTGGGCAGTGAAACAAACAGTCTACAAGCTTCAGAACAAAGATAAGTGATTTTTCTGTGAATTTAATTAATAATTTGTCATCGCCTTATTGTTTCATTTTTGAATTATTAGTAAATTATTGAGAGGGCTCAAAGCTAAAAAAAAATATTACAGAAGGACCTGTAGTTTTTTGCATTAAACAATCTGCTACACAACAATACCCAGATGCACCCTTCCACCAGCTAAGAGGAGACAACCTGACAAAAATCCCCAATCCCACAGCTTTCATACAGTACCAATGGGATGAACGGCTGTTGGGTTAAACAGTCACTAACTGTATGCAGTCCGGCCATAGGGCGACACCAGGCTGACGGACTCCACACAGATGGCCATCCATTGCCCTTCCCTGATAAGAGGCTCTGTCAGGGCAATCGAATATTTTCCCTCACCACATAGAACACCCTTCTATGGATACTTACAAAACCCTGTCTTGCGTGCATCTCGGGGATCAGCTGCATAGCATGAGACATAAATTCAGATCCCCAAAACCCCAAAACAGGTGTGTCAAAAGAGGTGGGAAAAGACTGCTTAGGTAGCAGAATGACAAAAGCAGAGCGGCTGTCAAAGAAATTCTTTAGAATCGGCAGTTGGAATTGTTCCAGTGCGAGAATGAGAATCTCAACAATTGAGAAATTGGCATATGATTTTGATATTTTATGTCTCCAAGAGACCAGGACAAGTGCAGACAGACCAATACATTTTGAGAATTTCACAGTCTTTCAAAGGAATGAAGGAAGAGGAGTAGCAATCATACTGAACAAAAACTGAACCTAAAAAACAAAGTTTCCACCATAAATCTAGAGAAATGGTGTAGCAACTCATGTGAACTAGTGGGGGTGCGTCTCGAAAAACCTGACGGAATTCACAAAAGCATCGTGCTCATCAATGCCTATGTTCACCCGGAACCTACACAACGAAAGAGGATTGGGCCTTTTTAGAGGAAATAGAGAACGAACTCGGAGACTCAGTCATTATCTGTGGAGACATCATTGCAAGATCGAAGCTATGGGACCAGCGGAACACCAACCCACAAGGACTCGCACTTGAAGGAATGATAGGGGAAATTCTTCTTAGCCCATTAACAACCACATCCCCAACTCGCCTTGGAACAAGACAAGGGGACAGTGACAGTGTGATCGACATCGCTCTAACATCTCCAAAATTCAGAGCAGAAATGAATGCAGAGAGGCTTCCACACCAAGGCAGTGACCACCTCCCGGTAGTGTTCAGTCTACAGAAACTGTCAGATAAACCCTGTATGAAACCACATGATCCATTTCAGTATGAAACCAAAGAGACAACCGTCATCGAAAAATTAAGACGCAGAAGAAACAAAAGAACGGCACTGAACAGGATGCAAACTATTCAGCCCCCATGGTGGAATACCGATACAGAGAGAGCCTGGATAGAAAAACATGCGGCTGTCAAACTTTGGCAAAAAGAAAGAACAGAACCATCTCCGGACAAAGATATTGAAACAAAAATGGAAGAAAAAACTAAACAGTTTGAAATCATTGCTCAAGAGGCCAAAAATGAAAAGTTGAAACAATTTTGCGAGGCACTCAGTTATGACTCAACATTGACAGAGTTCTGGCAATTTTATCGTTGCATGGAAGGGAAAACGTGCACAACAACAACCCCAGACATGGTAGACACTGACGGAACCAAGCTTAAGACAAACGAAGAAAAAGGATCTGCCCTGCTCAAACGTTTCATACAACAGAGCAATCAAAGAAACTTAGATGAGAAAAAGAAATATGTTGAGGAGATAAACCAAACCCTTATGCAGACTGGACCTGATGATGACTTGACAATAGATGGTCTAAACGAAGCAATAGCTAAATGCAAGAAAGAATTGGCTCCTGGCCCAGACAAAGTTCGCTACTCGGACATCAAGGAACTATCAGAAGAAGACAGAAGCAAACTTTTCAATCAATATCAAAACAGTTTCCACAATGGACATGTGCCGGAGGACTGGACACACAGCTTCTTAAAACCCATGCCGAAACCAGGAAAGGACCATCATCAGGTAAGCGGCTACCGGATCCTAACCATGCAAAACATTGCTGGAAAGCTCATGGAATGCATGATAGCCAGGAAACTTGCAAGGGATCTTGAACACAGGCACATTCTCCCTTCAAATCAAGGTGGTTACAGAACAGGCAAGTCCACATGGGAAAATGCAGCTGCTTTTGCATACGAGGTGTATGAAGGATTTCAAAGAAAAGAAGAAACATTAGCAGTAGCAATCGACCTTGAAGATGCCTACAATAAAGTCCAGTTTGCACACCTCATGGAGCTGCTACTAAGGTATGGAGTAAGTTTGACACTGACAAGATGGATAGCAGCAGCGCTTCAGGAAAGAACCGTCGTTCTACGCCTCAGAGATTGGATGTGTGCACCTTCTAAACTATCCATAGGACTGCCACAAGGGTCTCCGCTCTCTCCTGTCCTCTACAATGTTTACACGAAGGGCCTTGCAGACTTAAACAACAATGGAATAGCTCGGGTGCTTACTCTTGCGGATGATGGCCTGGTCTTCAAAACTTCGAAAGATGCTCAGGAAAGAACTAAAGCCGTCCAGAAACAATTAAACAATATTGCTCAATGGTGCAAAGACACAGGATCTTCCATTAATCCAGCAAAAGCCCAAACGTTGCTGTGCACCCTCAACAACAGAACCGCGAGCAAGTCACCACCACCTGTGTCATTCGACGGGATTCAGATCGAAAAAAACTGAATGCCTACGCTACCTAGGAATACACTTCAACAGGAGGCTGACCTTCAGAAAACATACGGAAAATACTGTTCTCAAATGCAAAAAGGGCCTTTCAGTCTTAAAAGCAATGGCAACCAAAGGTATTGAACAATGCCACCTCTTCCTGCTATACTGATCACTCGTCCTCAGTGTGATCGACTACGGACTTGGGCTAACAACACCATCTCAAAGCAACCTTCTAAAATTAGAAAGAGTTCAAAATGAAGCTATGAGGCTGATCCTTGGAACAACAAAAGACACGCCCACAGAAACCATGCGATACCTGCTTGACCTTCCTTCAGTGCAGGCCGGAAACAAGTTAGAACAGGTCAAGACCTACTTCAAAGCATTAGAAAACCCTCAAAACCCACTGCATGACGCAGTCAAAGAACCAAAAGGCAGCCGTCTAGGACGAGGAAGATCATGGAAGGGGCAAGCAGAAGACACAATCCAGCTAGTATGCCGACTACAAGACCTGAAAGAAACAAAAGAATGGGAGAAAAACCCCGAAAACCTCCACCATCTATTCAACACAGCCATTTCACCCACTCTAGGAAGACATTGTCGGGAATGGCCAGAGGGCAAAACTGATGCGGAAGTTAATCTACTCATAGAAGAAAACAGTAAAGAAGAGGACATCATCATATACACAGATGGCTCAGTCACCAAAGACCAGTCCGGTTGGGGATTCACTGCGAAACAAAATGGAAAAACAATTAGGGAAGAGAATGCTGCCTACAAAGTCACAACCTCCAGCCTAACGATGGAAGCTGTGACACATGCCCTCCAGTGGCTATCGTCCATCCATACGGCCGGAAACCAACATGCCATGATTCTAACCGACTCAATGAACCTCATACAGAAAACTGAAAACGGAATGGGAAGCCCAGAGTGGCATAAGGCAATGCGCAACTTTCAGATTAAAAAAACTCACATGGTCATACTGCCGGGGACATGCAGGCGTTGAGGGAAATGAGCGAGCTGACAGACTTGCTGGTAACGCAACACCAACGAGCGGCCTACATCTAGGAAAATCGGAAATCCTCAGAAAAGTCAAAGAATATCAGAAAGAACAGGTACAAGGCCATCACACCATCGATCGCCTCAAAGAAATAAAAGTAGAGAGAGAGAGGGAGCGGCCGTAAGTCTAACATGAAAGGTAGAGCACGATGCTTTGCAAATCAAACAAATATCGGCATCATTTCCAAACCAACATTGCGCAAATTTCTTCAAAACGGAACAGAGTCTCTGTGGGCTTTTCCAAATGCAATAGACTGAGCAACACACTAGACGCCACGTTCTTGGCATCAGAGATCTTTTCCCATCCCTCTTGCGGCCATTCTGTGGCAGCCTCTGTGCATGTGTGTATGTGTGGGTCTGTGTTTTTGAGTGCGTTTGTGCATGCGCGAGGGTGTAAGTGTACACAAGTGTCAGGAGAGTTCTGTGCACGTGCGTATGTGTGTGTGTGTGTGAGGGGGAGGTGGGGGTCCGGGGTGAGGTGGGGTAGAGGATGAGGTATGTGAGTGTATGCATGCCTACACTGTGGGAGCAACAGGATATTGGAACGTGCGGGTGTGTATATATATATATATATCTTTGTATATATGTGTGTGGGGTTGGGGGTGGGGGATATGGGAGTATGTGTGTGTGCTTGTACAAGCAAGTGTTCATCTGTGTGTGTGTGTGTGTGTGTGTGTGTGTGTGTGTGTGTGTGTGTGCTGTGGAAGCTGCGATACGTAGCCTAGAAATGAGTGTGTGGATGAGGGGGGTGGAGGAGGTGCAGGGTAATGTGTGTGTGTGTGTGTGTGTTGGGGCTCATGTACGTTTTATGGGTATTTGACTGTGCTTTCATATCTGTGAAACTGCATGTTTGGTGCATATCTGTTATGCATGTGTGGGTGTATGTGTGAATGTGTGTCTTCATGTTTTACATTTATTTGCTTATTTATTATCATTGTTGTCTTATTTATTTATTTATTATTATCATTATTATTATTATTATTATTACTACTAGTACTACCTTTTTTCATATAATTATTATTTATTTATTTATTTATTTATGTACACTTATTTATTATTTATTCACCTTTTTTCCCTTTTTTTCCCTCAAGGCCTGACTAAGTGCGTTGGGTTACGCTGCTGGTCAGGCATCTGTTTGGCAGATGTGGTGTAGCGTATATGGATTTGTCCAAACGCAGTGACGCCTCCTTGAGTAACTGAAACTGAAACTGATACAAACGGAAGGGAGACAAAACATCCTGCGATAACCACTGTGGAATCTCTCTTCTCTGCATCGCCGGCAAGATCTTCGCCCGCATCATACAGAACACACTGGTTGACCATGTCTCCAACACAATCATCCCTGAAGCACAGTGCGGCTTCCGCTCAGGCAGGGGAACATGTGACATGGTGTTTGCCGTACACCAGATGCAAGAGAAGTGCCGTGAGCAGAACAAGGAGCCACATGGTTTTTGTAGACCTAAGGCCTTCGACACTGTGAACCGCCGTGGTCTGTGGAAGATCCTCCTAAAGTTCGGCTGCCCAGAGAGCCTAATCCAGCTGACTGCGTCATTCCGATGGCATGCAGGCGAGAGTACAGGAAAATGCTGACATGTCAGATCTGTTCCCTGTGGTAAATGGAGTGAAGCAGGGCTGCGTCCTGGCACCCACACTGTTCTCCATTCTCTTCTCTGCCATGCTGATTGACGCCTTCCAAGACTGTGACCAGGGCATCTACATTCAGTTTCGCACAGATGGCAAACTTTTCAACTTGGGGGAAACCCAGCCGGGTCCACGGTTTTTGAGCCTTTAAAGTTCCTTTTCCTGATAAATGCGCTTTGCTGCACACACCCATGGGGCATCAGTTCATTATACATTCTCAACCTCCACGGTTTCTTTGGACTCACCATCGCCTCACAAACCAGTCCATGACCAACCACACCCAGAACCCATGACTCCACCCCACCTCAATCATAAAATGATACAAGACGTCGTCAACAAGTTTTGCTAACGGAAACCCCCTATGCAGCAAGGGAGCCCTTGTGCAGAAGTGACCGCCGGTAAGGCCACCTCACCTTTTTGGCAGACACAACAACGGCTGGGGAAAAAAAAAAGGGCCACCTCAGCACCAACCTACAGACTGCTGTGCGACCACCTTGTCTGCTGTGAAACATGGACACGATCGCCGTCAATTCAAAAAATTTTGAGCATTTTTCACCAGAGATGCCACAAAATTCTCGGCAAAAGTGAAAACAGATCCCAAACCCTCCAGGTCCTGAGGGGATGGGCCTCCGCTCAAACCTGCTGACCAGTGCCAGCTACGCTGGAAGGGCCCTTTGCCGCAGACAGACAGCAGTATCCCAAACCTTTTTGGCCACTGAAAAAGGGCCCCGGAAATTTTGGGAAAACCCTGCAAGCACTTCAAGGGCACCTTGAAACAAACCTCAAAGCCCGGACATAGACACGCTTCCTGGGGAAAATAATTCCTTATAAATTAAACCTTTTTTTTTTCACTGTCGAAAACTATTGTCAGCGCGATATAGAATTAACTGTCCTTCGACATGTGGGGTTCGGGGAGAGACAGTATTATGAAGCCCATTGATCGCATAAGGGCTTAAAAAAAGTTCTTTTTCAAACTTCATCTTTACTTAAATTTTATTATAAAGCTCTCATATCCCCAACTGAAAAAAAAACTTCTATATAAAAAAGGTCATTAGGGTTTGAAACCATTTGGGTTTGCTCCCCCTTTTAAAAAAAAAAATTTGTAACCAACACCTCGTCATGTTCAAATGTTTGGTACCATTTCAAGACATTTTTTAAAATCTAGTCTTTTTCCCTTTGGGGGGTGTTTGGGATAAATATTACCTGCCTCAATCAAAAACTGTAAAAGCATCCCGATTTACAAAATATATCGTCACATTTATTTTAAAAACATGTGAATGTACACAATCAATTAAAACAACAAACAGATAGCTTGTCATTATATACACCTTCTCTCCTCCCTTGTCAGTCCCCTCTAGCTTCCCACTGTCACGTCACATACGCCCCTTTCTCACCTCCCCCCTTTTTTCTCTTCACCGGTCCATTCTCCTTTTCTGCTCCCACAACCCCCGCCCAATTGCCTTGTTATTCACATGCGATTTTGTATTTACATAAGTTCTATCTTAGTTTGCACATCTTATTTAATTTTGATAGGGTGGTGAACTGACCCACTCTTTTTTTTTTTTTTTTCTAAATTTATTTTTCTTGCCCAGAAGCCGTTTAAACTATTTTGTGTTTTACTCCTTTACCACGAAAAAAAAAATTCGTTCGTTCATTCTTCGTTCGTTTTTTCGTTCCCCTCTTTTCCTCTCTCCTCTCTCCCGCCTTTCGCGTCTCCGCCCTCTGCTCCTCTGTCCCCTCTCTCCCACCTTCTCTCTTCTTTGTCTCTCTTTTCCCCCACCTTTCTCCTCCATTTCTCTCTCTCTCACCCGCTCCTCTCTTTCTCTTTCCTCCCCCCCTCTCTTTTTCCTTTTCCCCTTCTTCTCCCCCCCCTCCCCCTTTTTCTATGTTTTCTGTATTCTCTCTCTCTCTTCTCTGTCCTTCTTCTGTCGTCTCCCCTCCTCTCTCCCTTCTCCTTTCTCGTTTACTGACTCACCCTCCCCCCTCGTCCCTTCCCCCCCCCCTTCCCCCCCACCCACTCATCCTTCCCTTTCCCAAACCCTGCCCTCCCCCGTAAAGACCCCTTTCCCAAATTTTAATTTCCCCTTCACCCCCCCACCCCCCACTGCCAAGCCCATTCCTCAACCCCTACCCCCTAACCTTCCCCCCTCCCCCACCCCCACACCCCCCCCCATCCCAACCCCCTTTCACTTGACGTGGGGGCCCATCAGTTGACTTTTACGGGGGGGGGGGGGCCAGCAGACCCTTCACACAAAAATGATATTTGCCGACGCTGGTTGAAAAAAAGAAAAAGAAGAAAGAAATAAAGAAAAAAAAAAAAAAAAAAAAAAAGAAAAAAAAAACACCTCCCACCTCTCCCTCTCCTCCCCTCTCTCTCTTCCCCCCACCCTTATCCCTCGCCCCCCCTCTCTCTCTTCCCAACCCTTTTTATCCCCCCCCACACGCAATGGAGTCAGACGAGGAGAAGGCTCCGACCCCCCCCCCTTCCCCCCCCAAAGCCCCTCCCTCACACTCACCCCCCCCAAATTGGGGGGTTCGGGGGGTATGATGGGTGGGGTGGGGGGGGAGAGGGGGGACTGAAAATCGATATTCAGGGGACAAAAAGGGGCAACCTGACACAACGAGCACACGGGAACGTCTCATGGGGCAGCACCCCCTCGGGTCATACGCCCTTTTCTTTGTGAGGGGTTGGACCTTGGGGGGTGTGGGGGGGGGGGAAGGGGGTTATGAGGAGGAAAAAGGACGAAGAACAGGGGAAAAGGAAGAGGAAGAAAAGAGGAGGGGTGAAGAGAACGATTAAGGGACAGAAGGAGGAAGGGAAGAGAGGAAGGGAAGAGAGTGAGCGGAGAGAAGAGTGAAGGAAAAGAGGGGAAAAGGGGAAAGGATTAAGGGGAAGAGGGTGTAAGGAAAGGGGAAAGGAAGAAGTAAAGAGGAGGAAAAGGAAGGAATAGATGTAAGGGAGGAAGGGGAAAAAGGGGAAGTAAGAGGAAAAGAGAAATTTAAGAGGGATTCAGGAGGAGGGAAAAGGAAATAAGAAAAGGGGAAGTTGAGATAAAAGAGTAAGGAGGAGGAAGAGGAAATAAGAAGAAGGATAAAAGGCTTAAGGAGGGGGAAAAAGGGGAAATAAGATGAAGATAGGAAATAAGAGATGAGGAGAGGGAAAAGGAGAAGAGATTGAAAAGATGAATAAAGATTACAGGGGGAAAAAAAAAAAGTAAGATAGAAAAAGATGAATAAAATGTAAGGGGGGAAAAAAAGGGGAAAGAAGAGGGGAAGTAAAAGAAAAAAGATTCAAAAGGGGGAAAAGGAGGAAAAAGAAAAAGAAAAAGAAATTAAAAAGAAAAGAAAGAAGATAAAAAAATGTAAGAGTTAAGGGAGGGAGGAAAAATGAAATATTGTAAAAATTTAAGGGGGAAAAGAGGAAAGTAAATGAGAAATTTTAAAGATTTTAAAAAGGAAAAAGAAATAAATGGATGATGAATAGAGAGTAAGAGGAAAAAAAAATAAGGGAAAAAGTTGTGAATGTTAAGAGAGGGGGGAAATAAGAAAAATTGGAATAAGAAGAGAGGGGGAGGAAAAAGGGAAAAAAGATAAAGTTGGTGGGATGTAAGGGGGAAGGGAAGAGATAAGAAGAAGTATATGAATAAAATTAAAAGGGAAAAGGAAGAAGAACATATAAAAAAGTGGTCGGTCCCGACCCCATTTAAACTGCCAAAAAAAAGGGGGAAAGGGGGGGCAAAGAAGACAGAGAGAGACAGATAGACAGACAGACAACAGTGTGACAAACAAAGCATATTACCCTTTGGGCCCAAAAACCCGGACAAAACAAACAAATTCCCCGACTCGAGTTTTTGAAAAGGGTTTCGGGACCCTTACTCTGTCATTTATCTACCCACAACCTTTTCCCATGTAAACCCCCACCACAACCCTGGAATACTGCCAACCGGCCAACCTATGACTAGCCAGTCAACAGGTGTAACACAAGCAACATCATTTAGCAAGCAAATTGGCAAGAAGTGCTAGAGCCTGAACCACCTTTGTCTATACACACATTTAGAAGATCAAATACGCACGTTTAAAGATCCTGTATTCCTGTTTATAAGTGGACGGTGGTTTATGGAAACAAGAACATATCCAGCATGCACACCCCGAAAACGGACAGTAGGGCTGCCTACATTGCGGGGTTAAATAAAACAAACGGTCATACAGGTGAAATTGTGTGTGTGTGTGTGTGTGTGTGTGTTTTATCTTCAGTTTAACGTCTATGCACTATAAGGTGTGTGTGTGTGTGTGTGTGTGTGTGTGTGGTGTTGTGTGTGTGTGGTGTGTGTGTGACTGACAGAAACCTGACTGAATGACACAGAAAACGAATCATGGGCGCGCAATGGCAGCTGTCAGTCCGGCTCTACACAGGTAGGCAGCCCGTTCTGCAAATGACTCTGCGCTTGGAAAGTGCTTTGAGCTTCCGTCTTCTGACCAAAGAAAGGTGCTAGTATTTATAAGTATTCATATTCTGCCCAACGCTCAGCTTATACACAAATTGACATACGTTTACAGTTGGCATAGTGAGAGCAGTATGATCAATGATTTCTCCATTCCAATGGGAAGGTCACTTACAGTTTAGTCTTTTGTGAAGGACTGTGACTCTCGAACTAGGAGGCTAGAACCATCCCAACGCCGACTGTCTTGAAACCCTCCTGGCCGAGAGAGTGGGTTGAAAATTGGGCAAGTCACTTTCCACTACAATCAAAATCTAGCCCAGATAGTCAGAACAGCAGCTTCCTCCTCTGCTGTTCTGATGGTCAAAGTCGGGACACGACTGATTATCATACATACATTCATCATCATGAATGTCTCTTGCCAACCCAGGTTACGATGTGTGGAGGGTGAAGGCGAAGTGAGCACAATGTAATCTGAGAGTGACAGATATGATTACAGTGGAAAAAGCTACAGCTCTGGGACATACCCTCGTGTCTGGGGTTCACGAGCTGGGGTCCAATGGCAGAAGGTACTCATCTTTACGTCTGAAGAAGAACGTCTTTCGTCTGGCCGGCCAGCTGTCAAAGCCAGCAGTTGTTCGTTCATTCCTCCATGCACGAAGGAGGAAGTGTTGCGGTGTAAGTGTAGGGGTTGTAGGGGTCGCGTGGGGGTTGGGGAGGGTGGCGGTTAGAAGGGGGAGGGGGGAGGGTGCCTTGACCCCATTGAGTTACTGTGTCTCGATTCTTTCTGTCTGTGTCTCTGTTACTCTCTGTCTGTAGGTCTGTCTGTTTTTCCATCTGTCTTTCTCTGTGCCTCACTTTCTCTATGTGGCTCACTCTGTCTCTGCCTGTCTTGTCTCTGATTCTCTCTCTGTGTGTTTGTGTCAACCTCTGTGTGTTTGTCTGTCTCCCTCTCTGTGTTTGTCTCAACCTCTCTGTGTTTGTCTCAACCTCTCTGTGTTTGTCTGTCTCCCTCTCTGTGTTTGTCTGTCTCCCTCTCTGTGTTTGTCTCAACCTCTCTGTGTTTGTCTGTCTCCCTCTCTGTGTTTGTCTGTCTCCCTCTCTGTGTTTGTCTGTCTCCCTCTCTGTGTTTGTCTCAACCTCTCTGTGTTTGTCTGTCCCTCTCTCTCTCATTCTGTCTCCCACAAACTTTCGTCTCATTTCCTGTTAACAGCAATCCTCTCCCCCTCCACCCCACCCACCATCCTTCTCCCCCTACCCCTTCCTCCTTCACTGCTCCCTCCCCCCCCCTGTGTCCCCCTCCCTCAGTCTGTGCTTCCCATCCCCCCCCCCGACCCTCCCCCCCCAGTCTGTGCTTCCCATCTCCCCCCTCCCCCTATCCAGAATGTCTGTCTCCCGGTTGCCCCTGTGTGGGTGAGTGGTGAGATCGATTGTTGTGCTTGTTTTCCTCAGGCCTCAAGATGCCGTCACTGTCACCCTGTTGCTTGGACGGGAACGACTACTTTGTGGCTGCCTGCCCTTCCTTTCTGCTCTCTCTCTCTCTCTCTCTCTCTGTGTCTTGTTCTCTCTCTCTCTCTCTCTCTGTGTGTCTTGTTCTCTCTCTCTCTCTCTCTCTCTCTCTCTCTCTGTGTCTTGTTCTCTCTCTCTCTCTCTCTCTCTGTGTCTTGTTCTCTCTCTCTCTCTCTCTCTCCTCTCTCTCTCTCTCATCTCTCTCTCTCTCTCGGTGCGTTCTGGGTTTTTCTCTCTCTTCCAGTTGTTTCTGCCTCTGTCCTGTTCTCCATCTTCCTTGTCTCCCCCCACACTCTCCCTGTTTCGTTTTCTTTGTCTGTGAGTGTGTCTCACTTTCTCTCTCTGTGTCTGTTTCTGCCTCTGCTTCTGTCTGTCTGTCTGTCCCAATGTCTGTCTGTCTCTCCCTGTCTCAGTGTATCTGGGTATCTATCTGTCTGTCATTATGGTTGTGGCTTCTGTGTGCAAGAGTTCATTGGAAAATATTATCAAGACAATTGTCAAAAAGAAACAAAACAAACAAGAAACAAGCGACACATAATTATTGATATAGAATAAAACCAACAACAACAAAACAGAAGCCCGCTAGACAGCAGTTTAACTTTCAGTAATATATGAACTGTAAAGACAGCAGCTGTTCTATATTTTCATGATTGGATAAATGTAATATTTCCCCAGTATGACAATAGTGACATGGCAAGGGTATGTTATATTCAATCATGTGATTTTAGTGTGAACTAAGTACAATTAATGTGTCGTGTCATGCATGTGGTATTGTAGCTTATCATACTGTTTTTGTCGTGAAACATTTCGCTTTATGAAGGTCACGGTCCTGTTTCACAGTAAAACGTCTCCACAGTACAGCGCCACTCAAGCCAGGACCCGTTTTATTTGTTGTCGTCCTCTTTCCTGGTGTACTAGGATGATTTACTGTTGTCTCGTTCGTCATTTATCAGATGGATTCCCCCGTCTCCTCGACGAAGGTGGCAGTACGTCGCAAGTCCTCCAGTCCTCTGTAGAGCTTCCGGGCCACTGGGATTTGGTCGGGCCAGGTTTACTGACCTTGGTTGCTTTCTTCTACAGACTGTTGCATGGGACGCTCCCTTGGTGCCGTGGGTACTTCTTCGTGCGCTGATAAATGCATGCGATTTTATCGTCTCATCCGAAAGACAAAAACATCCAGTCTAACCCCACTCTTAACATCGGGCCATAATCAGCACCAAGTCTACCCCACTCTTAACATCGGGCCATAATCAGCACCAAGTCTAACCCACACTATTAACATCGGGCCATAATCAGCACCCAAGTCTAACCCCACTCTTAACATCGGGCCATATCAGCACCAAGTCTAACCACACTATTAACATCGGGCCCATAAACAGCACCAAGTCTACCACACTCTTAACATCGGGCATAATCAGCACAAAGGTCTAACCACTACTCTTACATCGGGCCATAATCAGCACCAAGTCCTACCACACTATTAACATCGGACCCATAATCAGCACCAAGTCTAACCCCACTCTTAACATCGGGCATAATCAGCACAAGTCTAACCACACTATAAACATCGGGCCATAATCAGCACCAAGGTCTACCCACACTATTACATCGGCCCATAATCAGCACCAATGTCTAACCCCACTCTTAACATCGGGCCATAATCAGCACCAAGTCTAACCACACTCTTAACATCGGGCCCATAATCAGCACCAAGTGCTAACCACCTATTAACCATCGGGCCATATCAGCACCAAGTCTAACCCCACTCTTAACATCGGGCCATAATCAGCACCTAAGTCTAACCACCCTAATTACATCGGGCCCATAATCAGCACCAAGTCTAACCCCACTATTAACATCGGGCCATAATCAGCACCCAAGTCTAACCCCACTCTTAACAATCGGGCCATAATCAGCACCAAGGTCTAACCACACTATTAACATCGGGCCATAATCAGCACCGAAGTCTAAACCCCACTATTAACATCGGCCATAATCAGCACAAGTCTAACCCCACTCTTAACATCGGGCCATAATCAGCACCAAGTCTAAACCCACTCTTAACATCGGGCCATAATCAGCACCAAGTCTAACCACACTATTAACATCGGGCCATAATCAGCACCAATCTACCACACTATTAACATCGGGCCATAATCAGCACCCAATCTAACCACACTATTAACACCAGGGCCATAATCAGCACCAAGTCTAACCCCCCACTCTTAACATCGGGGCCATAATCAGCACCAAGTCTAACCCCACTCTTAACATCGGGCCATAATCAGCAACCAAGTCTAACCCCACTCTTAACATCGGGCCATAATCAGCACCAAGTCTAACCACACTATTAACTCGGGCCATAATCAGCACCCAATCTAACCACACTATTAACACCAGCCATAATCAGCACCAACAAGTCTAACCCACTCTTAACATCGGCCATAATCAGCACCCAAGTCTAACCACACTATTAACATCGGGCCATAATCAGCACCCAAGTCTAACCACACTATTAACATCGGGCCATAATCAGCACCCACGTCTAACCACACTATTAACATCGTGCCATAATCCGCCACCAAGTCTAACCCCACTCCTTAACATCGGGCCATAATCAGCACCAAGTCTAACCACCACTAACTTAACATCGGGCCATAATCAGCACCAAGTCTAACCCACTCTTAACATCGGCCATAATCAGCAACCCAATCTCTACCACACTAATAACATCGGGCCATAATCAGCCACCAAGTCTAACCACCACTATTAACATCGGGCCCTAATCAGCACCAAGTCTAACCACACTATTAACATCGGGCCTTAATCAGCATCCAATCTTACCACACTATTGACCCTCGGCCCGAATTAAAGCAGCACCAAGTCTAACCACACTATGAACATCGGGCCATACTCGCACCAAGTCTAACCACCACTCTTAACATCGGGCCATAATCAGCACCAAGTCTAACCACACTATTAACATCGGGCCATAATCAGCACCAAGTCTAACCACACTATTAACATCGGGCCATAATCAGCACCAAGTCTAACCACACTATTAACATCGGGCCATAATCAGCACCAAGTCTAACCACACTATTAACATCGGGCCATAATCAGCACCAAGTCTAACCACACTATTAACATCGGGCCATAATCAGCACCCAATCTTACCACACTATTAACATCGGGCCATAATCAGCACCCAATCTAACCACACTATTAACACCAGGCCATAATCAGCACCCAATCTAACCACACTATTAACACCGGGCCATAATCAGCACCCAATCTAACCACACTATTAACACCAGGGCCATAATCAGCACCCAATCTAACCACACTATTAACACCGGGCCATAATCAGCACCCAATCTAACCACACTATTAACACCGGGCCATAATCAGCACCCAGTCTAACCACACTACGAGTATTAACATAATCCACTCCCATCATTAAGAGGTCATTTCAAACTGTTGGTACAAAATGACACTGCGAGAAAAAGAAAGAGAGAATAGACGTAAACAAAATAAAACAAAACAAAGACAACAAAATTACGAAGAGATCGTTTTAAAAGACAGAAGACATTACGTAATAACAGAAATGTGAAAAATGAAAAAAATGGAGAAAGGGGGGAAATGCGTTGCCAACGTCTCTAACAGCTGTGAACAGAGGAGATCGACATGTTCTTTACCACCGGTACGTCACAAGATGACAGACACTCCTGAAATGAGAAATGACTGTTTCTCGCTGTTTATGTTTCCCTATCAGGAACTGCAAGTGGGGCAAGGAAGGGGGGGAGGGGGAGAGGAGAAGGGAGAGTGGAGGTGGGGGAGGGGCAGTCTTTAACCGCATACTGGTCATGACGGTGGCACCATGTGAGAATCGGTTAGGTTAGCTGTTGAACTTAAACCTTAGGGGATATAGGCCTGGGGGAACGCAGCCCCGGGGGGGCGGGGGGGAGGGGGGGGGGGTTATAGGCATGGGGGAACGTAGACCTTGGGGGGGATTAGGGGTGGGATATAGGCCTGGGGGAATGTAGACCTTGTGTGTGTGTGTGTGTGTGTGTGGGGGGGGGGGGCGATTAGGGGGGTAACGTAGACCTGAGCAGAATATAGGCCTGGGGAACGTAGACCTTGTGTGTGTGTGTGTGTGGGGGGGGGGGGGGGGGGGGGATTAGGGGGTAACGTAGACCTGAGCAGAATATAGGCCTGGGGGAACGTAGACCTGGGGCCTGGGGGAAAATAAACCCGGGAGAACGTAGACCTGGGGGGATATAGGCCTGGGGAACGTACACCAGGGGGGGGATATAGGCCTGGGGAACGTACACCAGGGGGGGGGGGGATATAGGCCTGGGGAACGTACACCAGGGGGGGATATAGGCCTGGGGAACGTACACCAGGGGGGGGATATAGGCCTGGGGGAACGTAGACCTGGGGGAACATAGACCTGGAGGGGGGGGGGGTATAGGCCTGGGGGAACGTAGACCTGGAGGGATATAGGCCTGGGGGAACGTAGACCTGGGACCTGGGGGAAAAATTAATAGACCCGGGGGAACATAGACCTGGGGGGATATAGGCCTGGGAAACGTAGACCTGGGGGAACATAGACCTGGAGGGGGGGGGGGGTATAGGCCTGGGGGAACGTAGACCTGGAGGGATATAGGCCTGGGGGAACGTAGACCTGGGGGGATATAGGCCTGGGGGAACGTAGACCTGGGGCCTGGGGGAAAAATTAATAGACCCGAGGGAACATAGACCTGGGGGATATAGGCCTGGGAAACGTAGACGTGGGGGGGGGGGGGGGGATATAGGCCTGGGGGAACGTAGACCTGGGCGGAATATAGGCCTGGGTGAACATAGATCTGGGGGGAATAATTATAGGCCTTGGGGAACATAGACCTGGAGGGATATAGGCCTGGGGGAACGTAGACCTGGGGGGATATAGGCCTGGGGGAACGTAGACCTGGGGGGATATAGGCCTGGGGGAACGTAGACCTGGGGGGATATAGGCCTGGGGGAACGTAGACCTGGGGCCTGGGGGAAAAATTAATAGACCCGGGGGAACATAGACCTGGGGGGATATAGGCCTGGGAAACGTAGACGTGGGGGGGGGGGGGGGGGATATAGGCCTGGGGGAACGTAGACCTGGGGGTATAGACCTGGGGGAACGTAGACCTGGGGGTATAGACCTGGGGGAACGTAGACCTGGGCGGAATATAGGCCTGGGTGAACATAGATCTGGGGGGAATAATTATAGGCCTTGGGGAACATAGACCTGGTTGGGAATATAGGCCTGAGGGAACATAGACCTAGGGGAACATAGATCTGGGGAACACAGGCCTGGGGGAATATAGATCTGGAGTCCTGGGGGAATATAGGCCTGGGGGAACATAGGCCTTGGGGAATATAAGCCTGGGGAAACATAGACCTTGGGGAATATAGGCCTTGGGGAACATAGACTTAGGGGAATATAAGCCTTGGGTAACATAGGCCTGGGGGAATATAGGCCTGGGGTAACATAGACCTCGGAGAATATGGCCCTGGGGGAACATAGGCCTGGGGGAACATAGGCCTGGGGAACATAGACCTTGGGGAATATGGACCTGCGGGAACATAGGCCTGGGGGAATATAGAGCTGGGGGAATATAGGCCTGGGGGAACATAGGCCTGGGGGAATATGGACCTGGGGGAACATAGGCCTGGGGAATATAAGCCTGGGGGAACATAGGCCTGGGGAATATAGTCCTGGGGGAGCATAGGCCTGGTGGAATATAGACCTGGGGGAATATAGGCCTGGGGGAACATAGGCCTGGGGGAATATAGACCTGGGGGAATATAGGCCTGGGGGAACATAGGCCTGGGGGAATATGGGCCTGGGGGAATATAGATCTGGGGGAATATAGGCCTGGGGGAACATAGGCCTGGGGGAATATAGGCCTGGGGGAACATAGGCCTGGGGGAATATAGACCTGGGGGAATATAGGCCTGGGGGAACATAGGCCTGGGGGAATATGGGCCTGGGGGAATATATATCTGGGGGAATATAGGCCTGGGGGAACATAGGCCTGGGGGAATATAGGCCTGGGGGAACATAGGCCTGGGGGAATATAGACCTGGGGGAATATAGGCCTGGGGGAACATAGGCCTGGGGGAATATGGGCCTGGGGATAATGTGAAGGGAAACAGCATCATCATCAACCTCATCCTCGCCCCCCCCCCCCCCCCCCCCCCCCCCCCTGAAAACAGATAAAGACTGCCTGCATGGCGGGGGTGAAAACGCTCATCTACGTAAAAGCCCAGTCCTGAGAGTCGCAGCCCACGAACGAAGAAGAAGGATTGTTCTCATTCCATAATATATCACCCCCAAACTGCAGCATATTGCTTCCCCCCCCCATCCCCCTCCCCCCACGTCTTTGAATCTCGAGTGGCTGTCGTAGAATGGGTCAGGCGTTGGACTTGTGATGCAGCATTCACCAGTGATCAGGGTTCCAGTCCCCCGTGTCGGCATGGTGTTGTGTGCTTTAGAAATGAACTTTACTGCCATTTTCTTCCCGCCACCCAGGACTGAGAGGGTACCCGGCTTCGGTCGGGGAAGGTTAAAACAGCGGGAGGAGAGTATTGTGACTCGCCTCCCCGGCCCATGTCAAGCAAGCCATGGAATGTGAAGTATGAATTCACTGTCCCAGTGGCCATTAAAGGCTATACGACCTTTAACCGTTAACCTTTAACCATCGCACACATACACTCGAAAATAAAAACAACAACAGAACAAGCACACATGGTGGGGCTGCGAGAGAGAGAGAGAGAGAGAGAGAGAGAGAGAGAGAGAGAGAGAGAGAGAGAGAGAGAGAGAGGCGATTCAAGAAAACGTTTCTAAACAATCAGTTTTTGGCTTCCTTCCATCGATGTGTTGCTGAAGGTGGCTCTGTTTTGTTATCCTCCTAGAGACCTTCCCTGCCTCACAGGATAGAGAAAGAAGTCAAGGGAGATGATTCCCCTCTCCTTCCGGTCCAACGCCCCTGTCGGCCAGTTGTCAGCTGAGGGCAAGGAGAGGAGGTGAGGAGCAGGGTGTGAAAGATGGCGAGGCCGCAAGGGGTGACTGATTCTGTCTCTAGTCTGTCTGTCTGTCTGTCTGTGTGTCTTCTGTCTCTTGGTGTGTATCTGTCTGTCTGTCTGTGCCTGTCGGTCTGTATATCTCTTTCAATCTGTCTTTGTCACTGTCTCTGTATCTCTCCCTCTCTCTCTTTTCTGTCTCTCTCTCTCTTGATCCCCCTCTCCTCCCTCTCCTCTCTCCCCTGCTCACCTCCTCTCTCCCCTTTACCGCCCCCCCTCTCTCTCTCTAACCCACTCTTCTTCTCTTTTTTCTTTCCTAAGTGCCTACACTCCCCTTCTGTCTCTGTCCGTAGGTCTGTCTCTGCTCCCCTACCTCTCTCTCTGCCCACCTATCCTTCTCTCTCTCTCTCTCTCTCTCTCTCTCTCTCTGTATGTGTGTGTGTGTGTGTGTGTGTGTGTGTGTGTGTGTGTGTGTGACTTACTGTTTGGTACCACATTACATCGCACCGCACAAATCGCACCACACCAAATCACCACCCATCCCCACCTGACACCAACGACGCACCACACAACACCACACAAACACCACACCACCACACAACATCACACCACCACACATCACCACACCACACTACAATCACAATTACAATCACACCACACCACACCACACCACACCACAATCAGAACCACACCACACCACACCACAGGACAATCAGAACCACACCACACTACACCACACCACACCACACCACACCACACCACAATCAGAACCACACCACACCACACCACAATCAGAACCACACCACACCACAATCAGAACCACACCACACCACACCACAATCAGAACCACACCACACCACACCACACCACAATCAGAACCAAACCACACCACACCACAATCAGAACCACACCACACCACACCACAATCAGAACCACACCACACCACACCACAATCAGAACCACACCACACCACACCACACCACAATCAGAACCACACCACACCACACCACAATCAGAACCACACCACCACACCACACCACAATCAGAACCACACCACACACACACCACAATCAGAACCACACCAAACCACACCACACCACACACCACAATCAGAACCACACCACACCACACCACCCCACAATCAGAACCACACCACACCACACTACACCACACCACACCACAGCACAATCAGAACCACACCACACCACAGCACAATCAGAACCTAAGCACAGCACAGAACACCAAAGCACAATCAGAACCACACTACACCACACCACACTACACCACAATCAGAACTACACCACACCACACCACACCACACCACACCACAATCAGAACTACAGCACACCACACACACCACACCACAATCAGAACCACACCACACCACACCACCCCACAATCAGAACCACACCACACCACACCACACCACAATCAGAACCCCACCACACCACACCACACCACAATCAGAACCCCACCACACCACACCACACCACAATCAGAACCCCACTACACCACACCACACCACACCACTATCAGAACCCCACCACAACGAAACTACAGCACAGCACAGCACACCACACCACACCACCCCACAGCACACAACAGCACACCACACCACCCCACAGCACACAACAGCACACCACACCACACCACAGCACACAACAGCACACCACACCACACCGCAATCAGAACCACAGCACAGCACACCACACCACCCCACAGCACAGCACACCACACCACACCACCCCACAGCACACAACAGCACACCACACCACACCACACCGCAATCAGAACCACAGCACAGCACAGCACACCACACCACCCCACAGCACACAACAGCACACCACACCACACCACACCGCAATCAAAACCACAGCACAGCACAGAACACCACAGCACACAACAGCACACCACACCACACCACACCGCAATCAAAACCACAGCACAGCACAGAACACCACAGCACACAACAGCACACCACACCACACCACACCGCAACCACACCACCCCACAGCACACAACAGCACACCACGCACCACACCCACAGCACACAACAGCACACCACCCCACACCACACCAACACCACAGCACAGCACACCACACCACCCCCACAGCACACCACACCACCCCACAGCACACCACACCACAGCACAGCACACACACCACCCCACAGCACACAACAGCACACCACACCACCCACAGCACACAACACCACACCACCCCACACCACACCACACCACAGCACAGCACACCACACCACCCCACAGCACACCACAGCACACCACACCACACCACAGCACACAACAGCACACCACACCACCCCACAGCACACAACAGCACACCACACCACACCACACCGCAATCAGAACCACAGCACAGAACACCACAGCACAATCAGAACCACACTACACCACACCACACTACACCACAATCAGAACCACACCACACCACACCACAGCACAGCACACCACACCACACCACACCACACCCACACACCACATCACACCACACCACACCACACCACACCACACCCACACACCACACCACACCACACCCACACACCACAGACCACACCACACCCACACACCACGTCACACCTCACCACATCATACACCACAGACCACACCACACACCACACCACACCACACCATGCCACATCACACCACACCACAACCACACACCACACCACACTACACCACACCACACCACACCACACACCACACCACACCACACCACATAACCCCTCAGATGACACAGGCAGGAAATACTTGTTCCTACACGTCATGTACTGGGACAGTATTGTTGACATGTTGTGCTCCCTTGCTTGATCAGCATGAACGGGGCGAGCCCCGAAAATCACTCAGTCAACATCCTAGCTTTCTATCGATTCTGGTTGGGATTCTGGGCGCGCACACCCCTGCCCCCCTACCTCCCAACTCTCTGGAAACTCTATTTTCCCTCAACAAGATTTAATGCACCTTCTTTCTCGTCTCCCGCCTTATCCTCCTCCTCCCTCAACCTTTTTTTATTTTTTTTATTTTTTAGAGGAGTTCAAAGTTATTGCTTTTGGGGGAGCTTGGCAGGCCACAACCAAAATGACACTTTTCTGCTTCACAGTGTCCACGACGTTGGCCAACCTTTCTTTCCCGCCTGTCCTTTGGGTTCGATTTATTTGTTTCATTCATTCATTCATTCATTCATTCAGTCAGTCAGTCAGTCAGTCAGTCAGTTAGTCAGTCAGTTAGTCAGTACGTCAGTCATCAGTACGTCAGTCAGTCAGTACTTCAGTCATTCATACAGTCAGTCACTTATTATTTATTTATTTAGTCTTTTATTCATGTATTCATTTATTCATTTATTTGTTCCTTTGTGTGTTTGTCTTCTGTTGTCTTCTTGGAGATTATGTTCAGATAGAATGCTGTTGCCTGGTAGGGTTTTTGTCTGTTAGCAATTCTGTGTGTGTGTGTGTGTGTGTGTGTGTGTGCGCGTGTGTGTTTGTGTGTGTGTGTGTGTGTGTGTGTGTGTTTGTGTGTGTGTGTGTGTGTGTGTGTGTGTGTGTGTGTGTGTTTGTGTGTGTGTGTGTGTATGTGTGTGTGTGTTTGTGTGTGTGTGTGTGTGTGTGTGTGTGTGTGTGTGTGTGTGTGTTTGAAAGAGTATGAATGTGCTATGTGGAGGGAAAAATTTGGAAGATTTTTCTTTCAGGTTTGTTCATAAGCCAATGTCTCGGAATTCTGTCTTTGCATTGAAAACGGTAATTTTCGGAATTGCATCGTAAGAACTGAAAACAGGGGGTAATTTTCGGAATTCTATCGTGAGCACTGAAAACAGACGGTAATCCTCAGAATTCTATTGTGAACACTGAAAGCAGAGTGTAATTCTAGGAATTCTATCGTGAGCACTGAAAACAGAGGGTAATCTTCATAATTCTATTGTAAGCACTGAAAACAGACAGTAATCCTCAGAATTCTATTGTGAACACTGGAAACAGAAGGTAATCCTAGGAATTCTATCATGAGCACTGAAAACATAGGGTAATTATAGGGATTCTATCGTGAGCACTGAAAACAGAGTGTAATCCTCAGAATTCTATCGTGAGCACTGAAAACAGAGGGTAATCCTCAGAATTCTATCGTGAGCACTGAAAACAGAGGGTAATTATAGGGATTCTATCGTGAGCACTGAAAACAGAGTGTAATCCTCAGAATTCTATCGTGAGCACTGAAAACAGAGGGCAATCCTCAGAATTCTATCGTGAGCACTGAAAACAGAGTGTAATCCTCAGAATTCTATCGTGAGCACTGAAAACAGAGTGTAATCCTCAGAATTCTATCGTGAGCACTGAAAACAGAGTGTAATCCTCAGAATTCTATCGTGAGCACTGAAAACAGAGTGTAATCCTCAGAATTCTATCGTGAGCACTGAAAACAGAGGGCAATCCTCAGAATTCTATCATGAGCACTGAAAACAGAGGGTAATCCTCAGAATTCTATCGTGAGCACTGAAAACAGAGGGCAATCCTCAGAATTCTATCATGAGCACTGAAAACAGAGGGTAATCCTCAGAATTCTATCGTGAGCACTGAAAACATAGGGTAATTATAGGGATTCTATCGTGAGCACTGAAAACAGAGTGTAATCCTCAGAATTATATCATGAACACTGAAAACAGAAGGTAACCCTCAGAATTCTATCATGAACACTGAAAACAGAGTGAAGTGATGGCCAAGAGGTAACGCGTCCGCCTAGGCAGCGAGAAAATCTGAGCGCGTTGGTTCGAATCACGGCTCAGCCGCCGATATTTTCTCCCCCTCCACTAGACCTTGAGTGGTGGTCTGGACGCTAGTCATTCGGATGAGACGATAAACCGAGGTCCCGTGTGCAGCATGCACTTAGCGCACGTAAAAGAACCCACGGCAACAATGAGGTTGTTCCTGGCAAAATTTTGTAGAAAAATCCACTGCAATAGGAAAAACGAATAAAACTGCACGCAGGAAAAAATACAAAACAAGAGAGGCAAGACCTTCAAGACTCACTTGTGATACACTTTAAAAAAAATCTAATCGTTAAAATGTGTTCATGTTCTGTATTTGTTATTATAAAGCTTCGGGTTAAAAGAATAAGAAAAAAAAGTCCTAACGGCAGATTCTCATGGTTTATTATTTTTAACTGTGAATTCCGACTGATTCTGTGGATATTTTTATGGCAGTTTGGGGCATAATCCAGTAAGTGATGAGGCGTTCACAAATCTTTCTACTGAATAAATATTTAACGGTCTCCTTCTCCAACTTTCCATCACATGTTATCGTATATTGTCCATTGAATATAGGATTGAACGGGCAGGTCAACAACTTGAAACAAAATGGCGTCGTTCGCGTTCGCGAAGAATATGAGCACGCGCTTTGAATATGTATAAATATGTGTACGTAATTAATTTTTGCCCATGACCTTCAGGGCTCAACCAATAGATCTATAAAGTCCACTTGTATTGATTTTAGTATTTTGCGAAAAAGACCACCTGGGCGAATGAACATATTGAAAGCCCCGTACACTGAGAGTAAAACACACAAGCTTTTTTATGTATTGAGTATAATTTCAAAATGTAATGTTTAAGATGAGAAAGATCAGTTTAAAGCAAATTAAGTCCCCTAGCATTAATTACAGATTAATTTCCCTTTTTTACTATCTGCACCAAATAAATATAACTTCCATGCTTAGCAAAAGAAGTTCCTGTTTGAACAAAACATGATAAAAATGACTGCTCTTGTTGTTGTGTCAGAATATCAGATCAAAGTACCAAGTTTAGAGAATAAAAACAACAACAACAAAAAAACAACAACCAGTAAATGCAGTTTGCATATAATCTGGCTTCTTTTTTAATTTTTTTTTGCCCATCCCAGAGGTGCAATATTATTTTAAACAAGATGACTGGAAAAATCTGAATTTTTCCTATTTTTATGCCTAATTTGGTGTCAACTGACAACGTACTTGCAGAGAAAATGGCAATGTTAAACTTTACCACGGACACACAGACACACAGACACAGACACACACACACACACACACACAGACAACCGAACACCGGGTTAAAACATAGACTCACTTTGTTTACACAAGTGAGTCAAAAATGGGTGGCGCTGTAGTGTAGCGACGCGCTCTCCCTGGGGAGAGCAGCCCGAATTTCACACAGAGAAATCTGTTGTGATAAAAATAAATACAAATACAAAATAAAATAATTCTAGGAATTCTATCATGAGCACTGAAAACAGAGGGTAATCACAATTCTATCATGAGCGCTGAAAAGAGAGGGTAATTCTAGGAATTCTATCGTGACCACTGAAAACATAGTGTAATCCTTAGAATTATATCATGAGCACTGAAAACAGAGCGTAATTCTCAGAATTCTATCGTGAGCACTGAAAACAGAGTGCAATTCTCAGAATTCTATTGTGAGCACTGAAAACAGAGTGTTATCTTCAGAATTCTATCATGAGCACTGAAAACAGTGTTATACTCAGAATTATATTATGAGCACTGAAAACAGAGGGTAATCCTCAGAATTATATTATGAGCAGTGAAAACAGAGGGTAATTCTGGGAATTCTATCATGAGCACTGAAAACAGAGGGCAATCCTCAGAATTCTATCATGAGCACTGAAAATAGAGTGTAATTCTGCGAATTATATCGTGAGCGCTTAATAAAGAGTGTAATCTTCAGAATTCTATCATGAGCAATGAAAAGAGAGAGTATTTCTAGGACTGAAAACAGAGGGTGATCCTCAGAATTATATTATGAACAGTGAAAACAGAGAGTAATTCTAGGAATTATATCGTGGGCACTGAAAACAGAGGGCAATCCTCAGAATTCTATCATGAGCACTAAAAGCAGAGTGTAATTCTAGGAATTATATCGTGGGCACTGAAAACAGAGGGTAATCCCCAGAATTCTATCATGAGCACTGAAAATAGAGTGTAATTCTGGGAATCATATCGTGAGCGCTTAAAACAGAGGGTAATCCCCAGAATTCTATCATGAGCACTGAAAATAGAGTGTAATTCTGGGAATTATATCGTGAGCGCTTAAAACAGAGGGTAATCCCCAGAATTCTATCATGAGCACTGAAAATAGAGTGTAATTCTGGGAATCATATCGTGAGCGCTTAAAACAGAGGGTAATCCCCAGAATTCTATCATGAGCACTGAAAATAGAGTGTAATTCTGGGAATTATATCGTGAGCGCTTAAAACAGAGGGTAATCCTCAGAATTCTATCATGAGCAATGAAAAGAGAGAGTATTTCTAGCACTGAAAACAGAGGGTAATCCTCAGAATTATATTATGAGCAGTGAAAACAGAGGGTAATTCTAGGAACTCTATCATGAGCACTGAAAACAGAGGGTAATCCTCAGAATTATATTATGAGCAGTGAAAACAGAGGGTAATTCTAGGAACTCTATCATGAGCACTGAAAACAGAAGGTAATTACTCAGATTTCTATAATGAGCACTGAAAAGAGAGTGTAATTCTAGGAATTCTATCGTGAACATTGCAAACATAGGGTAATCATCAGAATTCTATCGTGAGCACTGAAAACAGAGTGTTATCCTCAGAATTCTATTGTGAGCACTGGAAAAAGAGTGTTATAATCAGAATTCTATCATGAGCACTGAAAAGATAGTGTAATTCTAGGAATTATATCATGAGCACTGAAAACAGAGGGTAATTCTAGGAATTCTATCGTGAGCATTGAAAACAGAGGGTGATCCTCAGAATTCTATCATGAGCACTGAAAACAGAGCGTAATTCTCAGAATTCTATCATGAGCACTGAAAACAGAGGGTAATGCTCAGAATTCTATCATCAGCAGTGAAGACGGAGTGTAATTCTAGGAATTATATCATGAGCACTGAAAACAGAGGGTAATCCCCAGAATTCTATCATGAACACTGAAAAGAGAGGGTAATCCTCAGAAATCTAACATGAGGACTGAAAAGAGACTGTAATTTTCGGAATTCTACCGTGAGCACTGAAAACAGAGGGTAATCCTCAGATTTCTATCATGAACACTGAAAATAGAGTGTAATTCTAGGCATTATATCGTGAGCATTTAAAACTGAGTGTAATCCTCAGAATTCTATCATGAGCTCTGAAAAGAGAGTGTAATTCTAGGAATTCTATCATAAGCACTGAAAACAGAGGGTAATCCTCAAAATTCTATCATGAACACTGAAAACAGAGTGTTATCCTTAAAATGCTATGAGCACTGAAAACAGAGTGTAATTCTAGGAATTCTATCGTGTCCACTTAAAATTAAAACAGAGTATAATCCTCAGAATTCTATCATGAGCACTGAAAACAGAGTGTAATTCTAGGAATTCTATATGAGCATTGAAAACAGCGTGTAATCCTCAGAATTCTATATGAGCACTGAAAACAGAGGGTAATCCTCAGAATTCTATCATGAGCACTGAAAACAGAGTGTAATTCTGGGAATTATATCGTGCGCACTGAAAACAGGGAAGTTTCAGGTCAGGTCACTAGATCTGCTACTGGAAACCTGAAATCCAGTACAACCTGTTCAGGGTCGGATTGCCGGCGACTAAACCGGCACTCTCACCGCTCCCTTCCGGGACTGGTGAGGCAGGTGGCTAGACACCCTTATGGAATTAAAAACGAGATCCATAAAAGGGCGTCGGCTCAGGAGAGCCACCGATGGCCATCTAGCTCCACCGTGCTGTGTGCATGCCACACGCAGTTGGCCCCCGGGGTGTGTCTACCTATGCATGCGAAGTCTGGATCCGGTAGAATCTGCGGAAGAAACCAATCGGTTCAACGGAGAGGAAGGCGGTTACAGGAACACACTGTGGAGTGCAGAGAGCAAGATGAGACACCGAAAGGATATCTTGGTCATCCACTGCATCCGTGCTCATCCTCCAGTCGTCTCGACTTAGTCTTGCCACTGGAAATTGGTGGACCCGGACGAGAGAGTGAGGTCGACGTTGCGCAACTCCTCTTCACTTTAAACAAACTCATCGCGCAAGTCATCAGTCATCCATACTGACCTTTCATCCTTCATCATTTCATCACCCCCAAGTCCTGTGGCGACAGGCGAGCGACGAAACGACAGGTGTGGGTACACTGGCAGTCGCAGCCGCAGACCTGCACACAGGCGGCTCAGGCCATAGGGTCGTTCTTCATCGACAGGAGCAGCGATGGAGCTCGGCAGCCGTCTGAGCGTCTGAGCAGCCCTCTTTAGGAATGCACTGCTCACCTCCCTGGCATGAGGAAGGGGCTAGAAAAGGTGCCCTAAAAATTGCCTGCTCTATATCGCCCTGGCCAGCATACCGCGGCTGGCGGGGACCCTACAACAGCGGTCGAAACAAAGAGAAAGAAAAGAAAAAAACAAGGATCGTTCCTCTCACCATTGGTGCTTGGAACATAAGGACTCTCCTGGACAGAGATAACGTGGACAGACCCCAAAGGAGAACGGCACTAGTTGCATCCGAACTCGCCAGATACAACATCGACGTCGCAGCCTTGAGTGAGACTCGGCTTGCAGGCGAAGGCGAGCTCTGTGAACGGGGATCTGGTTACACCTTCTTCTGGAGTGGACGAGGAAGCGAAGAGCGACGTGAGGCTGGCGTTGGTTTTGCAGTAAAAACAGCACTTGTCAGCAAGCTAGCTGGAATCCCAAAGGGAGTCAACGATAGGCTTATGACCATGAAACTCCCACTGGCATCTGGCCAGAAGCACCTCACCATTGTCAGTGCCTACGCCCCAACCATGACCAACCCGGATGAAGTGAAGGCGAAGTTCTACGAGGACCTTCACTCTGTCATTGCTGCTATCCCTAAAGCAGACAAGCTCATCATTCTTGGGGACTTCAATGCTAGAGTTGGCTCTGACTACATCTCCTGGGATGGAGTGATTGGAAAGCATGGTTTGGGCCACTGCAACCCAAATGGATTGCTTTTGCTTCAGACCTGTGCAGAGCACGAACTGCTGATAACCAACACAGTTTTCTGCCTCCCTACCCGTAACAGGACGTCATGGATGCACCCTCGCTCAAAGCACTGGCATCTCATCGATTACGTCATCGTCAGGAAAAAGGATAGGCAAGATGTACGTGTGACAAAGACCATGTGCGGCGCCGAGTGTTGGACAGACCATCGCCTTGTAGTCTCGAAGCTGAATATTCGAATCCAGCCCAAGAGACGCCCCCAAGGCCAGAAGGCTCCAAAACGGCTCAACATCGCTAAGCTGAAAAACATCACCATCAAACAGACCTTTGTGGAGCTGCTGGAAGATCGTCTGGAATCCGCCTCTCTGGACAACCAGAATGTGGAGTCTGACTGGAGGACCCTGCGCGAGCTGATCTATAGTACAGCTTCAGAGACCCTGGGACCCATGACCAGAAAGCACAAAGACTGGTTTGATGAAAACTGTGATGAAATCAAGCAGCTTCTCGATGAGAAACGCCGTCTGCATGAAGCCCACCTGAGCAACCCAAAGTCCACATCAAAAAAGGATGCATACAATGCCATCCGCAGGACTGTTCAGCAAAAGTTACGTCAGATGCAGGATAAGTGGTTGAGCGACAAAGCCGATGAGATCCAGGGATATGCTGACAGGCACGATATGAAGAGGTTCTATGATGCCTTAAAAGAAGTCTACGGTCCCACATCCTCAGGATCATCCCCCCTCCTCAGTGCAGATGGGAATACCTTGATCACCGAGAAGGAGAAAATTCTCGAACGCTGGGCTGAGCACTTCAACAGTGTCTTAAATCGCCCTTCCTCCATAAATGATGAAGCCATAGACCGGCTCCCACAAGTCCCCATCAACGAAGCACTGGACGATCCGCCAACACTTCTTGAGATCCAGAAAGCAATCCGTCTGCTATCCAGTGGCAAAGCACCTGGCTCAGACTCCATACCAGCAGAGGTCTACAAGGATGGAGGCACTGTGCTGACTGAGAAGCTCCATCAGCTGTACTCACTCATGTGGAAAGAAGAGACGATCCCCCAGGATTTCAAAGATGCATCTATCATTCATTTGTACAAGCGAAAGGGGAACCGGCAAGCCTGTGATAACCATCGGGGCATTTCCTTGCTCTCTATCGCAGGCAAGATACTTGCCAGGATCCTACTAAACCGCCTCACAGCACACCTTGACCAAGGTCATTTGCCTGAGAGCCAATGTGGATTCCGGAAAGAGCGCGGAACCACTGACATGGTGTTTGCTGCAAAGCAGCTGCAAGAGAAATGTCAGGAGCAAAATGCTGCTCTGTTCTCCACCTATGTTGACCTCACTAAAGCCTTCGACACCGTGAGTAGTGAGGGACTGTGGAAGATCATGGCCAAGTACGGATGCCTTTGGAAATTTATTTCCTTGGTCAGACAATTCCATGAAGGCATGCACGCTCGAGTCCAGGACAATGGCGAAACATCTGCTCCTTTTCCTGTCACAAATGGTGTCAAGCAAGGCTGCGTCCTGGCTCCAACACTGTTCAGCCTCATGTTCTCTGCAATGCTTACTGATGCCTTCAGAGATGGCGATGTTGGAATTGGCCTAAAGTACCGAACAGATGGCAAGCTGTTTAACCCCAGAAGGCTTCAAGCAAAAACGAAGGTCATGACAGACATCATCAGAGACTTTTTGTTTGCTGATGATTGTGCCCTCAACGCTGGATCTGAAGCTGACATGCAACTCAGCGTCGACAAATTTGCCACTGCCAGCAGGAAATTCGGCCTTACCATCAGCACGAGGAAAACTGAAGTTCTCCATCAGCCAGCCCCAGGGAAACCCCACGTTGAGCCCAACATCACAGTCAATGGTCAGAGACTCAGTGTGGTGGAGCGGTTCACATACCTTGGCAGCACACTGTCACGAAATGCGACCATCGACGATGAAGTGAACGTCAGGATTGCAAGAGCAAGCACAACTTTTGGTAGACTCTATGCAAATGTCTGGAACAGAAGAGGCATTGGTCTTGAGACCAAACTAAAGGTGTACAGAGCAGTAGTTCTCCCCACACTACTGTACGCCTGCGAAACTTGGACAGTGTACCAACGACATGCCAAGAAGCTGAACCACTTCCACACAACATGCCTAAGGAAGCTACTGAACATCAAGTGGCAAGACAGGACCCCAGACACGGAGGTGCTTGCAAAAGCCACCCTTCCCAGCATCTTCACCATCCTGATGCAGTCCCAGCTTCGCTGGGCTGGACACGTGGCGCGCATGCCAGACCATCGGCTGCCCAAAAGGCTCTTCTATGGCGAGCTGCAACAAGGGAAGAGATCACACGGAGGTCAGAAGAAGCGCTTCAAAGATACTCTGAAAGTCTCTCTGAAAGCGTTTGATATCAACCCTGACTCCTGGGAGGAATCTGCAGCGGACCGTGACAAATGGCGCGCTGCTGTGCACAAAGGTGCCAAGTTGTGCGAGGCCAACAGGACTGCTGCAGCTGTTCAGAAGAGGCAGGCCAGAAAGTCCCGGGCAAACAAGCTCCCTGACAATGATATGCCTGTCTTTGTCTGCCCGAACTGTCAGCGAACATTTCGTGCGCAGATTGGACTATTCAGCCATCTGCGCACTCACAGATAGATTCATGAGCATCCCCCCCACCACCACCACCCTCCCCCCATCCCCCAGCTGGATGACAACGATGGTCATCATCGATCTCGATGGACACACACCACCCACCACCACCCTGCCATCCAAGAGTCTGAAGGAGGGGGATGTTTAGGGTGGTTCCCTTTCTGTCATATCTCTCCATGACCCAAGTGCCAGAATTATGTTCCAAGAACTAGCAGGTGAAATAGATGCAATCTGGGGGAGGGCGGGGGGAGGTGGAGGGGGCTGGGGGGGAGGAGGGGGAGGGGGGGGAGCATGCCTTTCCGGTAGTATCCGCCAAGGTTTCCTCCGAACATACAGGGGAGCGGTAACGCGGGACATCTATATAATAACCGTCTGTTTCTACTTGTTGCCTTTCATTATCAATCAATCAAACACATCAGTTTAGAATCCTCTGAAAAAAGTACATGAAAACCTGTCTGTGGACGACCAGAGATAGTGCAACATTAAAATAACTAAACCTGTCTGTGGGCGACCAGAGATAGTGCAACATTAAAATAACTTTTACATGAAAACCTGTCTGTGGGCGACCAGAGATAGTGCAACATTAAAATAACTAAACCTGTCTGTGGGCGACCAGAGATAGTGCAACATTAAAATAACTAAACCTGTCTGTGGGCGACCAGAGATAGTGCAACATTAAAATAACTTTTACATGAAAACCTGTCTGTGGGCGACCAGAGATAGTGCAACATTAAAATAACTAAACCTGTCTGTGGACGACCAGAGATAGTGCAACATTAAAATAACTAAACCTGTCTGTGGACGACCAGAGATAGTGCAACATTAAAATAACTAAACCTGTCTGTGGGCGACCAGAGATAGTGCAACATTAAAATAACTAAACCTGTCTGTGGGCGACCAGAGATAGTGCAACATTAAAATAACTAAACCTGTCTGTGGACGACCAGAGATAGTGCAACATTAAAATAACTAAACCTGTCTGTGGGCGACCAGAGATAGTGCTACATTAAAATAACTAAACCTGTCTGTGGGCGACCAGAGATAGTGCAACATTAAAATAACTAAACCTGTCTGTGGGCGACCAGAGATAGTGCTACATTAAAATAACTAAACCTGTCTGTGGGCGACCAGAGATAGTGCAACATTAAAATAACTTTTACATGAAAACCTGTTTGTGGGCGAAAAGAGATAGTGCAACATTAAAATATTTTTTTACATTCAGAGAGTTGTATAGCTCACTCAAAAATGTAGGAAAGATATTAGAACATAAAACCTACAATCATTTTTTTTTCTCTCAAACTCTCCAACCTTCTCCTTCCCCACGCCTAGTTGCTCTCTGCCCCGCCCCCCCCCCCCCTCCCCTCCATACAAAACACACACACACACACACACACACACACAAACACACCTATCTATCTAGCTGTCTATCTATCTAGCTGTCTATCTATCTATAATACCAGTATAACTTACATATAGCAAGGCACCACCACCGCCGCGACCATCACCACCACCACCACCACCGAAAACCACGGTGCTATGAGCATTAGACTGACATCGTCATCTCATTCTGATCCAGTTTGCACAAGGGCTCAAACGACTGGTGGTAACAGGTTGCACGTGAAGCCAAGGTCGCCGCGGCGACACAACAGCCACAGAATCCACGATGCAAAGCGTGGGACGTCGCCCACGCCATCCTGCAACCCTTTTTCTCTGGAACTTTAAGTTTTGACCTCCCCACCTGCAGTTATTTTCCGTCAAGGTCAGACACAGCTCGCGGTGAATTAACAGTGTGCTTTGAAAACTCTGACACGTGAAAGCTCGTGCACAGTGTGAGAACAGAAATAAATTCCAGCCTCAAAACGCTTCACTTCAAACGTCTGGAATTCTGTTCCCAGCAGATGGGAGGGGGGCAGGGGTGCATGCAGGGTCAGAAAGTACGTGTTGTTTTCGTTTCTTTGTTTGTTTATTTGTTGTTGTTGCTGTTATTTCGGGTGTTGGGTGGACATGGGTAGAGGGGGGTGCTTTCCAGTGAAGCAATTATCCAGTGCAACATGGAAAGATGGGGGGAGGGGGAGAGGGAGTAACGTTTTTCAAAGGGGGTGCGGGGGTCTTTTTTTCTTTCTTTTTTGTGGAGGAACTTTTCAGCGTCTCAAACATTGTATTTAGAAGCGCTGGTGGCGACGAACTGCGATATCAATTTTCACAACGGTTGTCAGCCCACATTCCCCACACTGAAGGAAAGATTTCACAGTGCGGGGAAGGGAGGAGGCGGGGGTGCCCTTGATCAGCCGAGCAGAGTTATCCCCCATAGCGTGTGCTCCTCCAAGGAGCATAGGGTGGGTGATGAACGGGGGTTGTGGGAGGAGCGGTGGGGATGGGGGATGGTGAATGGGAAAGACATTTTATGGTAAAGAAGGAGAAGGGCAGTAGTTCTTGTTTACACACACACACACACACACACACACACACACACACACGTACGCACGCACGCGCGCGCACACACACATACGCACGCGCACGCGCTCACACACACACACACACACACAGACACACACACACACACACACACACACACACACACACACACACACACACACACACACACCACCACTACCCACCTAAACCCGTCTAGTCTAGAAATAGAAGCATGGTGATGGCTCAGCAAGCCCACACACACACACACACACACACAACTACACACACACACACACACACACACACACACACAACCACACACAATCACGACTAGCCTCCCACCCCACCCCCCAAACCTCATCTAGTCTAAATATAGCAGCATGATGATGGCTCAGTGAGCGCTCCATGATGGCAGAAGTTGTAGAGAGAGAGGGTGGAGGGGGTGGCATCGGGAGGGGGAGGTGGGCATCACTGGTCTTGGAGGGGCAGACGTGACGCGGCCACGGTCGATGCCAAGGAGTGGACAGGGTGGTGGGGATGGGGGGACAAGGAGGAGCTGGGGTGGCGTAGGGGTGGGGATGGGGGAGGCATGGGGGGTGAGTGGACGGCGTGGTGGTGTGGGGAGGTGGGAGGTGTGGGGTGGGGATGGGGGTGAGTGGACGGCGTGATGGTGTGGGGAGGTGGGTGGTGTGGGGTGGGGATGGGGGTGAGTGGACGGCGTGGTGGTGTGGGGAGGTGGGCGGTGTGGGGTGGGGATGGGGGGTTAGTGGACGGCGTGGTGGTGTGGGGAGGTGGGCGGTGTGGGGTGGGGATGGGGGGTGAGTGGACGGCGTGGTGGTGTGGGGAGGTGGACGGTGTGGGGTGGGGATGGGGGTGAGTGGACGGCGTGGTGGTGTGGGGAGGTGGGCGGTGTGGGGTGGGGATGGGGGTGAGTGGACGGCGTGGTGGTGTGGGGAGGTGGGTGGCGTAGGGGTGGGGATGGGGGGTGAGTGGACGGCGTGGTGGTGTGGGGAGGTGGGCGGTGTGGGGTGGGGATGGGGGTGAGTGGACGGCGTGGTGGTGTGGGGAGGTGGGCGGTGTGGGGTGGGGATGGGGGGTTAGTGGACGGCGTGGTGGTGTGGGGAGGTGGGCGGTGTGGGGTGGGGATGGGGGGTTAGTGGACGGCAAGTGGTGTGGGGAGGTGGGCGGTGTGGGGTGGGGATGGGGGGTGAGTGGACGGCAAGTGGTGTGGGGAGGTGGGCGGTGTGGGGTGGGGATGGGGGTGAGTGGACGGCGTGATGGGGTGGGGAGGTGGGCGGGGGAACGTAAGTTTGTTGGTATTCTTTGCTGTCTGGCGCTGAAAGTATAGAATGTAACGTAAGTTTGTTGGTATGCTTTGCTGTATGGCACTGAAAGTATGGAATGTAACGTAAGTTTGTTGGTATGCTTTGCTGTATGGCACTGAAAGTACGGAATGTAACGTAAGTTTGTTAGTATGCTTTGCTGTGTGGCACTGAAAGTATGGAATGTAACGTAAGTTTTGTTAGTATGCTTTGCTGTGTGGCAACTGAAAGTACGGAATGTAACGTAAGTTTGTTGGTATGCTTTGCTGTGTGGCACTGAAAGTATGGAATGTAACGTAAGTTTGTTGGTATGCTTTGCTGTGTGGCACTGAAAGTATGGAACGTAACGTAAGTTTGTTGGTATGCTTTGCTGTGTGGCAACTGAAAGTATAGAATGTAACTCTGAAAGGTTGTTGGTATGCTTTGCTGTGTGGTGACCGAAAGTGTCGCTCATGCAATTTTCATCTTCGCAGACTAGCCTCAGTGAGACCTTACTTAACGGAGAAAAACATGGCTCAGTTGGTTTCCTCTTTTGTCCTGTCCAGACTAGATTACTGCAATTCTACCTTAGCAGGGTTACCATCTTCCTCTCTTATTAGACTACAGAAAGTACAGAACAATGCTACATGACTTGTCATAGGAAAAAAGAAAACAAGAAAAGAAAAAGTGATCATGTCACACCTCTTTTGCACCAGTCACACTGGTTTTCAAGAGTCCCGCATTCACTATAAACTGGCGGCACTTGTCTTCCGACATTCTGATGAATCTCTTCCCCCATATCTCTCCTCTGTGCTGGAAACGTACGAACCATGTAGAACGCTAAGATCCAGTTCTGAACTATTACTTAAAGTCCCAAGAACTAATTTAAAATGTGCAGGGGAAAGGTCTTTTAGGGCTCAAGTACCCCAGATTTGGAAATCTTTGCAATCGTTCCTCAGAAATGCTCCTGATCTCCAGATCTTTAAGTCAGATCTGAAAACGCACCATTTTCGCAAACATTTCTGTACTCAGAACGACGGATACTCCAAAGTCTGTTCGCCACATGGAGTTTTATGCTAGAGATATTTATACTCACGCAATCCTGTTTTAGTGCAATTGATATATTTAATGTGTCTGGGCGCGCGCGTGCATGTGTGTGTGTGTGTGTGTGTGTGTGTGTGTGTGTGTGTGAGAGACAATGACAATGACAATGACAAATGTTTTATTGAGGGTAAAATGGATAAGCTGGAAGCTTCTTTACACCATGCCCTCACACACGCATACACACACATTGTAATAAATGAAATAAGTATGAATAATAAATGACATAGAACAAACCAAATTGATAATAATAGTTACATAAATGGATGTATCAAAGACTACAATTACGGAAACATGAAAATCATACAAAACATTACTACATGAAAATCTTCAAACACACACGTGTGTGCACACACAGGCATCATACACATAATCTCGAACACACAAGTACACAGAGATACACACGCATACTTACACTCGCCGATTTTCCTTGCTTACACACTGTTGGAGAACAATTAATCAAAGTACGTTGGCTTACTAGGATCTCATCATATGCTTTGATTTTGCTGGTACTAATTACATTTGTTGCATCAGATATTTTTGATACGATTTTTTGAAAGATGCTACAGTAGATCTATTTCTAAGATACTCGGGGATTTCATTCCACAGTTTACCACCAGAATAAGTGAGAGAAGACATGAAAAGGTTAGTTCTGGGACGAGGGGTAAAAATGGTACTCTTGTTACGAATGATTCTTTCCGGGAATTTCCTATAAAGATAGGGCGGCGCAAAGTTCTTCATAATTTTGAACATAAAAACACCCTTGTTAAAGCGACATTTAAGATGAAAGGGGAGAATATTTAGTTCAACAGAGAGAGAGAGAGAGAGAGAGAGAGAGAGAGAGAGAGACTGCGCGCGCACATGTATGTGTGTGTCTAAAAAATGTGTGTTTTAAAGGAAAGTATTTCTTTTTAATCTAAGCATTATTTACTTGATATTTTTTATTGTTTGGTGGAGCATGCTTTTTTTTTCTTTTCTTTTTTTATTCATTCTGTGAACGCATTGGACTGAGCTGTTATAATGTTTTATTTTATGTTTATATCTGGCTTGATGATGTAAGGCGCTTTGAGCAGCATTAGTAGTACTGGATATCGCGCCATAGAAAAGTTATGAATTATTATTATGATTATTATTACTATTATTATTATTAAAATTATTATTATTACGTAACTCTGTAAGTTTGTTGGTATGCTTTGCTGTGTGGCGACTGAAAGTATGGAACGTGACGTAAGTTTGTTGGTATGCTTTGCTGTGTGGCGACTGAAAGTATGGAACGTGACGTAAGTTTGTTGGTATGCTTTGCTGTGTGGCGACTGAAAGTATGGAACGTGACGTAAGTTTGTTGGTATGCTTTGCTGTGTGGCGACTGAAAGTATGGAACGTGACGTAAGTTTGTTGGTATGCTTTGCTGTGTGGCACTGAAAGTATGGAACGTGACGTAAGTTTGTTGGTATGCTTTGCTGTGTGGCGACTGAAAGTATGGAACGTGACGTAAGTTTGTTGGTATGCTTTGCTGTGTGGCGACTGAAAGTATGGAACGTGACGTAAGTTTGTTGGTATGCTTTGCTGTGTGGCGACTGAAAGTATGGAACGTGACGTAAGTTTGTTGGTATGCTTTGCTGTGTGGCGACTGAAAGTATGGAACGTGACGTAAGTTTGTTGGTATGCTTTGCTGTGTGGCACTGAAAGTATGGAACGTGACGTAAGTTTGTTGGTATGCTTTGCTGTGTGGCGACTGAAAGTATGGAACGTGACGTAAGTTTGTTGGTATGCTTTGCTGTGTGGCGACTGAAAGTATGGAACGTGACGTAAGTTTGTTGGTATGCTTTGCTGTGTGGCGACTGAAAGTATGGAACGTGACGTAAGTTTGTTGGTATGCTTTGCTGTGTGGCGACTGAAAGTATGGAGCTCAGAACTCAGAAGGTTTAATGTACATCGGCCTTTCGCCACAATACATATGACTGGTGGAAAGGGTAATGGGGGTGGAGGTGATATAGATAATTACAAACATATATACATTTGCTTCATGAAAACAGAAAAGTCATATACCTTCACGTGTATGTGGACTCAAAAGTTATATCAGGAAATTTTATGAAACATGACATTATTTTACCTAAAAGGTAGTCTTCTGCCTTCTGTTGATTGCATGAAAAACGAACCTTGATACATTGTATCTATGATATACATTTGTTGCTTTGAGTAGTGAATGAATTGATACTGTAGTCGATTCTTTAAGAAACTTAGCTCTGAGATCATTATAAAACATGCAATGAAACAGAACGTGATGCTCGTTCTCAACTTTGTTACAAACAAAATTCCTATCTTGGGCAGATTTGCTATATCAATGAACGTTATTGTTAAGGGGGAGTACATTCAATATTAAGTGAGTAATGACAACTCGAAAGCAATATGTATCCATGTCATAAATATATATTTTTTTTTTCGAAAACAGTCTTAAATGTTCTATAAATCGCATATCTATCACTATCCCTAATAGTTCCATCCCATTCTTGTATAAAGCAGTCAGCAAGTCTTTGTTTAAACACAGTCAAGAATCCATGCACATCCCCAACTCCTTGTTGAAGCCAAACCACATTAAAACCAGTCTGACACAAAATTTCTCTCACTTTTGTTACCCAGCAGTTTTTACCCAATTTGTCTGACTGAAGTAGCATAATATAAACTTTGTGAGGTAGCCTTTCCGTATCCATCAGCAACAGTTTAAACCAATAACGTAGGCAAGCTATGTAGTAATTGATATACAATGGATATCTCCCCACTTCTCCATACACCATCTTATTTGGAGTCATAGCTGGAACACTAAGTGCCGTTTACATGCCATTAAGTGTACTTTCTCTATATGTTCAAGTCTGTTTAACCCTCACACCTCAGATGCATATAACAACACTGGCTGTATCTTAACATAAAAAATCTTAAAGAAGATATCCTTTGACATTTCCTTATATTTTTAAAACACTGTGTTCAGCTGTATGACAGCTTTCCTCCCTTTAGCTGCTAAGTGGGTTGTGCCTTTCTTACCACTAATCATGGATGTGAAATTAAATCCTAGATAAAAATCCTAGTTAACCACCTAGTCTTTTTCCGTCATAGAACCATTTTTCATGTTTTCCTAAAAATCCCCCTTTTCTAAATACAATTACTTTAGTCTTGTCGATATTCACACTTAAATTCATTTTGTTACAGCATACTTGTAGTAGTTTAAGCTGATTCTGTAGTCCCCTTGGAGTAGTTGACAGTAATGCTACATCATCTGCAAACAATAGAATGAATAGTTCCATAATATCTGGAAATAACTGGATACCATGCATACCTTTTTCTTCTACGTTGTTTGCTAACTGATTTACAAATAATGAAAATATAGTTGGACTAAGTACACAACCCTGCCTTACTCCAGTAGGACAATCAAACATTTCTGACAATTCAAACCCTGAACGCACACATGACAGTAATGATTCATACATTGCTCTCAGAGACGCAAAAACCTACCTCTGACTCCATTGTTTCTGATACATTCCAAAAGTTTCTCATGCCAAACAAAATCAAAAGCCTTTTTGAAATCTACGAAAGCAACATAGAGTTTTCTACCTTTTTTACTAACACATTTCTGGACAATGGCATACAATGTAAAGACATGATCAACAGTAGAGTGTCTCCTACGAAAACCTGCTTGACTTTCTGAAATCGAATGATTATTTTCTAGCGATGTACACAGTCTTAAATTCAATACAGTTGTATAGCACTTAGATACGACGCTTAATAAAGATACTCCTCTGTAGTTATCTACGTTATCAGGGTCACCTTTTTTGCATATTGGTATGATGATAGCTTTTGACCATTCATGAGGGTAAACGCCTTGTTCAAATATAGCATTAAATAGTTTTGTAAGAAATAGGCAAACATCTTTACCACCAGCTTTTAACATTTCAGCAGATATGTCATCTATCCCACTGGCTTTTCCGTTCTTAAGTTTGGATATAGCTTGGTTAACTTCTTCTTCTAAGATAGTCTTATTAAAAATATGGTCTGCTTCTTGAGATAAATCATCAATGTCACATTGCTCATTACATCCTTCGTTGCTGTTGTGAAAGACTTCCTTGAAATGAGTGAACCAGTTATCAAGACTAATATCTCCATTCTTTCTCTCATTTTTTACCACATCCCATGCTTCTTAAATTGTTCCAAAACCTCGACGAAGTGTTGATTTCTTTTGCTAATGCATCTGCTTTTTGCCTTCTATAAGATCGCCTTTTCTCCCTCAATAAATGTTTGTATTTCTTTCTGGCTTTTACATACTGTATTCTGTCCTCTTCCTTGCGATTTTTTCCAAACCATTTCAATTTGCTACAACTTTCCTTTTTTTTCTTTCTTGCAATCATCATCAAACTATTCTGATTTCTTTTTCCTGTTAGTTAAAGGTTTAAGCATACACTGACTGGAATCTTTTAAATACTTAACAAATATATTTAGAGCACTGTCTATATTTCTGTCCAAAGTGTTGGTGGCCAGCCTAAGATCAGCCCAGAATATCTCTGCTTTTCCACATTTTGATAAAGTCACCTTCAAACTCTTCATTCCAAACATATTTATTACAAACTTGGTTTCTGTTTTGCTGTTCTTTTCCATTTCCTGTGTTTGGAAGTTCCTGTAGTTGGAAATATAAACATAATTTTGCACTTTGGAATATATGCGTAATTTGTACATTCGAAAACATACATACATGTATACATACATACATACTTCTGTGGATGCGTTCGAAAATATGCAAAATTTTTGACGTTGGAACATATGCAGAATTCTGTAAATTTGAACATGATCGTTATAGAAATCTGTTCGTTGGAATACATGCATAATTCTGTTCGTTGGAATACATGTTGGAATGCATGCATAATTCTGTTCTTTGGAGAACATGCATAACTCTGTTCGTTGGAATACATGCATAATTTTGTAAGTTGGAGTTCTGCATAATTCTGTAAGTTGGAGTTCTGCATAATTCTGTAAGTTGGAGTACATGCACAATTCTGTTCGTTGGAGTAAATGCATAATTCTGTTCGTTGGAATACATGCATAATTCTGTAAGTTGGAGTTCATGCATAATTCTGTAAGTTGGAGTTCATGCATAATTCTGTAAGTTTGAACTTATGAAGAAATGTGTACGTTTGAATACATGCAGAAATCTGTACGCTCCTTTCTCACGCCCACCAAAACACGCGCACAAGCACGTACACATACTCTCCGCTGTCTCTGTCTGTCTGTCTGTCTGTCTGTCTCTCTGCCTTCGTCATCCCACCAACGTGAGCACTTCCCCCTGTACTGCATGTGTCTGTGATTTGAAATAACCCCCCCCCCCACACACACACACACACCCACACCCCCACAACCCACATACACCCACACCCCCACAACCCACACACCCACCCACAACCTACACACACTTCCACACCCCCACAACCCACACACACCCCCACAACCCACATACACCCCCATCCCCCACAACCCCCACACACCCCCACAACCCACACACACACCCACAACCCACACACACACCCACAACCCACACACACCTCCACACCCCCACAACCCACACACACCCACACCCCCACAACCCACATACACCCCCATCCCCCACAACCCCCACACACACCCACAACCCCCACACACACCCACAACCCACACACACCTCCACACCCCCACAACCCACACACACCCACACACCCACAACCCACATACACCCCCATCCCCCACAACCCCCACACACACCCACAACCCCCACACACACCCACAACCCACACACACCTCCACACCCCCACAACCCACACACCCCACACACCCACAACCCACATACACCCCCATCCCCCACAACCCCCACAACCCCCACACACCCCCACAACCCACACACACCTCCACACCCCCACAACCCACACACACCCACACCCCCACAACCCACATACACCCCCATCCCCCACAACCCACACACACCCCCACAACCCCCACACCCCCCCACAACCCACACACACCTCCACACCCCCACAACCCACACACACCCACACCCCCACAACCCACACACACCCACAACCCACATACACCCACACCCCCACAACCCACATACACCCACAACCCACACACACCTCCACACCCCCACAACCCACACACACCCACACACCCACAACCCACACACACCCACACACCCACAACCCACATACACCCACACCCCCACAACCCACATACACCCACACCCCCACAACCCACATACACCCACACCCCCACAACCCACATACACCCACACACCCACAACCCACATACACCCACACCCCCACAACCCACATACACCCACACCCCCACAACCCACATACACCCACACCCCCACAACCCACATACACCCACACCCCCACAACCCACATACACCCACACCCCCACAACCCACATACACCCTTCCCGAAGAAACCAGTGGCAACCAGTGAAAGGAGACAGGGGGAGGGGACGGAGTAAGGGGGGGGGGGAGGGGGAGGAAGGGTGGTGATGGAGGGGTCAGAAGGTTACCATTAAGAAGAAGAAAAGTAAATGAAACAACGAAATAATGGCAAAAGAGCTAAGCTTAGCCACAAGTTGACTGAAGAAAAGGTTTTTAAAAAAAGTGTGTGTGTGGTGGGCGGAGGCTGTTGGAAGAGAGAGGTGTGAGAGAAAGAGAGGAGAGGGTGGGGGTCAATATGAGGAGGGGGTGGGGGTGGGGGTAGAGGTGGAGGAAGAGAAGGGGAGGAGGGAGAACGGGGTTGTGTGTGTGTGTGTGTGTGTGAGTGTGTGTGTGTGAGTGTGGGAGGGGGGTGGGGGAGGGGGCACTTTTTTTTGGCAACATGTCAAGCACAATCAATACCAGGACGAATCTTTCAGTCGCGCTCCTCTCTCTCTCTCTCCCTCTCCCCCCCCCCTCTCTCTCTCTCTCTCTGCCTCCCTCTCTCTCTCCCTCTCTCTCTCCCCCTCTCTCTCTCCCTCTCTCTCTGCCTCCCTCTCTCTCTCCCTCCCCCCCCTCTATCTCCCCCCTCTCCCTCTCTCTCTCTCTCTTCCTCACTTCTCCTTAACCTCTGCATCTCTCGGCCTTTCTTCCCCAATATCCTCCACCTCCCACCCTCCTCCACTGCCTCCTCTTCTTCCTCCTTTTCCTGACACCCCCCCTCCCTTCTACCTCCCCCTCCCCTGTCTCTGTTTCCACACACATTCACTCACACACACACACACATTCACTCACACACACATTCACTCACACACACACACACACATCCCCCCCCTTCCCCCAGCCCCCACACCCACCCTCACCTCACCCCAGTGAACGTAGTGAACGCCTTGCAGTGTAGTAGTGGCGCTTTTGAGGACACAGCGAGGGGTTGGGTTCTAGGGGGAGTGGTGGCGCCGCTTTTCGGCAGCACACTGGCGACACGTGAGAGAGAGAGAGAGAGAGAGGCGAGGAAGGAGGGCTACTACAGGAGGTACAGACTCGGGTGATGGCATCGGGACAGAGAACAATATCTGCACGCTCCTGGGCTTTCTGTGGTGGTGTCTCAGGTCTCGGATGGTGTTGCCGGTCAGCAGAGAGCCTGTAAGTGAAGGTAGATATCTGCAGGCTTCCCGGGAGCTCTGCAGTGGTGCTGACTCATCAGTGGTGGCACCGACAGCCCAGGGAGAAAGTAGGGAGGGGGCAAGGCAAGACACACAGAATGGCTCTGGAACTGGACCACTGGAGAGCGTCCAGCCTGGACTCCCGCTCCGAGAAGGTCACATCGTCGTCCTCCGGGGAGATGTGGCACGAGCTGACGTAGGTCGTTGTTGTTGTTGATAGTGGTGGTGGTGGTCGTGATGGTTGAAGGTGGTGGTGGTGGTTGTGGAGGTGGTGGTGGTGGTTGTGGAGGTGGTGGTAGTTGTGGAGGTGGTGGTGGTGGTTGATGGTGATGGTGGTGGTGGTTGTGGAGGTGGTGGTAGTTGTGGAGGTGGTGGTGGTGGTTGATGGTGATGGTGGTGGGGTGCTGGATAGTGGTGATGGTGTGGTGGTTGACGGTGGTGGTTTGTGGTGATGGTGTGGTAGTGGTGGTGGTGGTGGTGGTGGGGTGCTGGAGGGTGGTGATGGTGTGGTAGTGGTGGTGGTGGTGGTGGTGGGGTGCTGGAGGGTGGTGATGGTGTGGTAGTGGTGGTGGTGGTGGTGGTGGGGTGCTGGAGGGTGGTGATGGTGTGGTAGTGGTGGTGGTGGTGGTGGTGGGGTGCTGGAGGGTGGTGATGGTGTGGTAGTGGTGGTGGTGGTGGTGGTGGGGTGCTGGAGGGTGGTGATGGTGTGGTAGTGGTGGTGGTGGTGGTGGTGGGGTGCTGGAGGGTGGTGATGGTGTGGTAGTGGTGGTGGTGGTGGTGGGGGGGTGCTGGAGGGTGGTGATGGTGTGGTAGTAGTGGTGGTGGTGGTGGTGGTGGGGTGCTGGATGGTGGTGATGGTGTGGTAGTAGTGGTGGGGGGGGGGGGGCTGCTGGAGGGTGGTGATGGTGTGGTAGTAGTGGTGGTGGGGTGCTGGATGGTGGTGATGGTGTGGTAGTAGTAGTGGTGGGGGGGGTGTGCTGGAGGGTGGTGATGGTGTGGTAGTAGTGGTGGTGGTGGTGGTGGTGGGGTGCTGGATGGTGGTGATGGTGTGGTAGTAGTGGTGGGGGGGGGCTGCTGGAGGGTGGTGATGGTGTGGTAGTAGTGGGGGGGGGGTGTGCTGGAGGGTGGTGATGGTGTGGTAGTAGTAGTGGTGGGGGGGGGTGCTGGAGGGTGGTGATGGTGTGGTGGTGGTGGTGGTGGGGTGCTGGATGGTGGTGATGGTGTGGTAGTAGTGGTGGGGGGGGGGGGGGCAGCTGGAGGGTGGTGATGGTGTGGTAGTAGTGGTGGGGGGGGGGTGTGCTGGAGGGTGGTGATGGTGTGGTAGTAGTGGGGGGGGGGGGGCTGCTGGAGGGTGGTGATGGTGTGGTAGTAGTGGTGGGGGGGGGGGGTGCTGGAGGGTGGTGATGGTGTGGTAGTAGTGGTGGGGGGGGGTGTGCTGGAGGGTGGTGATGGTGTGGTAGTAGTGGTGGGGGTGTGTGTGTGCTGGAGGGTGGTGATGGTGTGGTAGTAGTGGGGGGGGGGGGGGTGCTGGAGGGTGGTGATGGTGTGGTAGTAGTGGGGGGGGGGGGTGTGCTGGAGGGTGGTGATGGTGTGGTAGTAGTGGGGGGGGGGTGCTGGAGGGTGGTGATGGTGTGGTAGTAGTGGGGGGGGGTGTGTGTGCTGGAGGGTGGTGATGGTGTGGTAGTAGTGGTGGGGGGGGGCTGCTGGAGGGTGGTGATGGTGTGGTAGTAGTGGAGGGAGGGTGGTGTTGGATGGTGGTGATGGTGTGGTAGTAGTGGTGGGGGGGGGGGGGTGTGTGCTGGAGGGTGGTGATGGTGTGGTAGTAGTGGAGGGAGGGTGGTGTTGGATGGTGGTGATGGTGTGGTAGTAGTGGTGGTGGTGGTGGTCGTCGTCGTTTGGTGGTGGTGGTAGTGGTGGTTCATGGTGGTGGTAGTTTTGAAGAGTGCGTTAGTGGTGTGTGAGTGTGTGTGTGTGTGTGTGTGTGTGTGTGTGTGTGTGTGTGTGTGTGTGTGCGTGTGCGTGTGTGTTTGGGGGCGGGGTGTACGGGTGGGTGTTTGGAGTTGAGCTAATTGTAGTTGTTGCGTTCGTGCGAGCGCGCGCGCGCGCGTGTGTGTGTACGCGTACGCGCGTGTATGTGTAAGTGTGCATGCGCGCGCACGTGTGTGCATGTATATGTTTACAAACACATATATCCATCTGTCTGTGTGCTTCGGGGATGTATGTGTGCGTGTGTGTGTGTGTGTGTGTGTGTGTGTGTGTGTGTGTGTGTGTGTGTGTGTGTGTGTTGCGTGTGTGTTGTGTGTGTGTGTGTTGTGTGTGTGTGTGTGTGTGTGTATTGTGAGTGTTGCGTGTGTGTGAACGCGCGCGCCTACGAGTGTTTGGCGAGAATACGTCCGAATAGCTATATGAATGAGTGAACCCTTTGGACCAAATCCGTTGAAACGGATGAAACTATTCACTGGCAGCACAAACAACGAATGTCTTCTCTACGAGCGTGAGGGGAATGTTCGTTCAATTTAGTTACGTGACCCAAAATAACTGTGTTATCCGTACGGTGCCTGCGCACGTTGAAGAACGGAACATGCACTGTTAAACATATATGACGTGACGTTGTGTGTGTGTGTGTGCGTGTGTGCGTGTGTGTGTGTGTGTGTGTGTGTGTGTGTGTGTGTGTGTGTGTGTGTGTGTGTGTGTGTGTGTGTGAATGTATGCGGAGGTGTGTGCTTGCATCTCAGTCTGCCTGTCAGTCTTCAGTGTCAACTCGCACTGGGTCCCCCTCTCTCCCCACCCCCTCCCTCCTTGCGTTTATGTGCATGCATGAATATGTAAAACATGTGTATCTCTGTGTGAATATGTGTATGTCCACGTGAGTTTGCTCGTGTCAGTGCGTTTGTGCATGCACGCGCGTGTTATGGGATGGACGCGTACACACGCGTGCGTGTGTGTATAAACTTTAAGGAATTAACTTTTCAGACAGGCTTTTCCTTTCGCCCTGAAGAGTTTTGTTTTTTCTTCAGGCACCATATATATGTCGCCGTGTTGGCCGGAGTGGTATATAATGTCGCCGTGTTGGCCGGAGTGGTATGTAATGTAATGTCGCCGTGTTGTCCAGAGTGGTATATAATGTTGCCGTGCTGGCGGAGTGGTATATAATGTAATGTCGCCGTGTTGGCCGGAGTGGTATATAATGTAATGTCGCCGTGTTGGCCGGAGTGGTATATAATGTAATGTCGCCGTGTTGGCCGGAGTGGTATATAATGTCGCCGTGTTGGCCGGAGTGGTATATAATGTCGCCGTGTTGGCCGGAGTGGTATATAATGTAATGTCGCCGTGTTGGCCGGAGTGGTATATAATGTCGCCGTGTTGGCCGGAGTGGTATATAATGTAATGTCGCCGTGTTGGCCGGAGTGGTATGTAATGTAATGTCGCCGTGTTGTCCAGAGTGGTATGTAATGTAATGTCGCCGTGTTGTCCAGAGTGGTATATAATGTCGCCGTGTTGGCCGGAGTGGTATATAATGTCGCCGTGTTGTCCAGAGTGGTATGTAATGTAATGTCGCCGTGTTGTCCAGAGTGGTATATAATGTCGCCGTGTTGGCCGGAGTGGTATGTAATGTAATGTCGCCGTGTTGGCCGGAGTGGTATATAATGTCGCCGTGTTGGCCGGAGTGGTATGTAATGTCGCCGTGTTGGCCGGAGTGGTATATAATGTAATGTCGCCGTGTTGGCCGGAGTGGTATATAATGTCGCCGTGTTGGCCGGAGTGGTATATAATGCCGTGTTGGCCGGAGTGGTATATGGTTTAAATAAACTTTAATTATTCAACAATACACATGATTACAGTGCATTGAATGACAAAAGAGCATCAACAAGCTTAAAGCTTATACTGTGCTCACAACGTTGCACTTCAATTTTATCATGACGGCAGATGAACCATATTATGACTTGTATGAAATAACATGCATAAACAGTAAGTAATGTAATAATGAAATAAAACAAATAAACAAACAGTACATAATATAGTAAAATAATGCTAATATCAATATTAACATGAGATTAAATTTATTATCACCAAAGTAATTGGCCTAATAGAAGAAAAACACGAAGAAGAAGAAGAAAATTTAGAAGAATGGAGGGTAAGGTGGTGGAGGAGGGGGAACAGAGGGGAGAGGAGAAATTCTAACAGATCATTGGCCAATCCATTCACCTTGAATATTTGGTCAGTCAAAAAAATTCAACATATATTTTACGAATAGAATCATGTTGTACTCTTTCTTCACAATACTTTCTAAGCTAAAATCTATTTGAATCGGAGATAAACTGGTGGACAGTTTGAAATATGAATATATTTGTATGATTTTGGAGAACAGGATTTCCATGCAACAGAATTTTAACGTGAATGTAGTTTGGAGATAAATTTAAGATTGTGTTTGCCCGAGCCATATGAAAGTCTTGACAAAATAATAAATAATGTTCAGCAGTTTCGCTTGCAGTGCCACAAGCACAAAGTGGGTCGTTTATTAAATGTCTGTTGAACATATCTTCTCTTAAGTCACTAATCCCTAGACGAAGTCGACAGTGAATGATTTGTTCCTTCCGTTTACCATAGTAATAATAGCTAGGCACTACAGCATCGTTAGCACATAGGTAATGTTTAAGCTGGCTTAAGGAATTGCTGGTTTTAACATAATCAGGTAGAGAATTCCAGAGATAAGTAGTAGATGGTATGAATGATTTCCGATAGAGTTCGGTGTGAAATCTTGGTACGGTGCGTTCCAATGACCTGCGTCTATGGTAAGGGTTATTGTCTGAAACAAGACCAGGAACAAGACCATTTAGGTAGTTAGGGCATAGACCGTTAACCATCTTGAAATAATGCACAAGTTTGTGTCTTTTCCTTCTTTCCTTAAGTGTACAGAACCCTGATTCTTGGTATATTTTTTGGTGGCTTGTCCCACGAACAGCTCCAGTTATGGTTCTTAATGCATCAAGCTGTAAATTTTCCAGAGAATCTGATTGTGCATCTGTGCAATTATCCCAAACAATATCAGCATAGTCAAAATGTGGTAATATGAATGATTTGTACATGATTTCTAATGCTCTCCTATTTAACTTGTACTTATACGTCTTAAGACAAGAAACCAACATAGTTACAGCATTGATTATACTTTTAATATGTTCCTCCCATTTACAGTTGTTTTGGAGTATGACGCCTAGATGTTTATGTGTGTCTGTACTTTGTAATGGTGTGATGCCAAAAGTAAGAGGTAAAATTGTGTCAGTGTTTCGAGAAAAATTTAATAACTCTGTTTTCCCCTCATTAAATTTGACTTTCCATCGCTTAGCCCAAGAATCTATTTTTTCTAAGTCAGAATTGAGTGTTTGTGCACGGATGTTTGGGTTGTTTAGTGCTAAGGACATACTTGTATCATCTGCAAATAGCTTAATGTTTGAATGGATGTCGTATACAATATCATTGATATAGATAAGGAATAATAGTGGACCAAGTACAGAGCCTTGAGGAACACCTGCGGGTATTCCTTTGTAATCAGACTTATCACTCTTTATAACAACTGCTTGGATACGGTTAGAGAGGTAATCGGAAAACCAGTCAAGTAATTTGCCTCGTATGCCATTCGCTCTTAACTTCAGAAAGTCCCTTATGCCAAACTCGATCAAAAGCTTTAGATATATCAAAGTACACAGCCTGGGTTGTGACTCCATTATCAAAAGATGAGCATAAGTCATTATAAATACAGAGCAACTGATTTACTGTCGAATCACCAGGAATAAAACCTGACTGGGAAGGAGATAAAATATGATTTGATGAAAAAAACTTGTAAACTTGCTTATGGATGCATCTCTCAAGGACTTTACCAACACAGCTAAGCAAAGAGATTGGACGGTAATTACTACAAAGTTCCTTCGAAGCTTTTTTATGCAGAGGATTTACATGTGCTGTTTTCCATACCAGAGGAAATTTTGATTCACGAAGGCTTTTGTTGAAAATCTTGGTTAGTGGGTCTAGAATGGCTGGCAATGAGGCAATTAACAATCTGTTATGTACAAGATCTGGCCCTACCGCTTTATTTTTATTTAGATTTAGAATAACACCTTCAACATCAGAAGTAGTAAGCGCTATGTCTGTAAGTTCTAAGTCGAGGAATGGAATATCAGGTAAATCTTTTTCGCTGTCTTCAAGAGTGGATTGTGAAATGAAAAATTTGTTAAAAACATCAGCTTTATCTTTGTTTTTATAATAGACAATACCATTAGATATAATAGGGGGAATTTCATCTGACCCAACACCTTTCTTTCTCAAAAATGACTTAACAAGTTTCCACCATTCTTTTGTTCCAAAATTGGATGAAGTTGTTATCTTATTTTCTAAATTGGTGATATACTCAAGCTGTCTTTGTTTTTCTCTATATGTAACATAGTTCCTAAAACACCGAAATTGTTGCCAGTCTTCTGGTTTGTTAGTTTGTTTAGCTAATTTATGAATTATTTTACGTTCCTCTATTAGCAGCCTAATTTCATCTGTCATCCAAGGGACATCATTTGGACGTACAGTGATAGTCTTCGTTGGCATACATTGCTTTGCTTTATCCATTATAATATTTGAAAACGTTTCCGCACTTTCGTCAATTGTTTTATTATTGGTCACTTCATCCCAATTAACCTGGTGTAGGAGATTGCAAAATCTATATGTATCTAACTTATTGTAATTGAAAATTGTTCTTTTAAATGACTGTTCTCTAACTACTGTATTCTTGACAACCACATAAGGTACACTATGGTCACTGCAGATAGCAGGCATGACATCCGTTGATTTGATCATACTGGGGCTTTGAGTAAGTATAAGATCTAAGCATGAACTTGTTACTTCGGTAATCCTCGTTGGTTCATTTATTAACTGCTTAATGTGGTAGCGATTCAAAATATCTACTAAGTGGGGTGATGGTATTGTTAGGAAATCAGTATTAAAATCACCAAGAATCAAGAATTTGTTTGTGGTGTCATTGGCTCTACGTATGCTTTCTTCGATCAAATTCCAGTAATTAACATTGGAGTTAGGTGGACGATAAAAAGATCCAACTAATAAACTTATTTGATCTAATTTTGTCTCAACCCATACAGCTTCTAAACCGTTTACATGAAGGTCATTGCGAGGTTTACAATATAAATTATTTTTCACATAAATAGCAACACCGCCATGTGGATCGTTTGTTCTGTCACATCTAACAGGTGGATGGAAGTTTGTAATATGGACGGAACTATTGCTGTCTAAATCTGAAAGCCATGTTTCAGATACTGTGATAATATCAAAGTTACCATACTCAGCTTCTAATAAATCAATCTTATTTCTCATACTGCGGGTATTTACATGCATGATACTGAGGTCCGAGTTATTGTTTGGGCCTGGATTAGTTTCTATGTCACCAGACAAAAGCAGTAGCAACTGTTGGACCAGAGTAAAACATTTAAGCATACTGTCATTACTTCTTGGCTGGCTCATGCCACAAGAAGAAGCAAAGTTTTTCTTTAAAAGATTGCTATACTCGCTTATATTGCATTCTGAAATACGAAAATGAGCAAAAACAGAAAGAGGTATACTGTGTGAGTACTCCAGAAAAGACATTATGAAGAACTGTAAGATGACTGACTTGTTTACAAAAGATAAATGTCTAGTTTTGACCAAAGCTGTTGTAAAATACAAACCAACCCTAGCACGGTATATGTTCAAATCTACAGGCATTTATGTAATCGAATTCTGTAAAACAGAAAACATGAATGTGACTAGGGTCGGTAGAGTGGTATATAATGTAATGTCGCCGTGTTGGCCGGAGTGGTATGTAATGTAATGTCGCCGTGTTGGCCGGAGTGGTATGTAATGTAATGTCGCCGTGCTGGCCGGATTGGTATATAATGTAATGTCGCCGTGTTGGCCGGAGTGGTATATAATGTCGCCGTGTTGGCCGGAGTGGTATATAATGTCGCCGTGTTGGCCGGAGTGGTATATAATGTCGCCGTGTTGGCCGGAGTGGTATATAATGTCGGCGTGTTGGCCGGAGTGGTATGTAATGTAATGTCGCCGTGTTGGCCGGAGTGGTATATAATGTCGCCGTGTTGGCCGGAGTGGTATATAATGTAATGTCGCCGTGTTGGCCGGAGTGGTATGTAATGTCGCCGTGTTGGCCGGAGTGGTATATAATGTAATGTCGCCGTGTTGGCCGGAGTGGTATATAATGTAATGTCGCCGTGTTGGCCGGAGTGGTATATAATGTAATGTCGCCGTGTTGGCCGGAGTGGTATATAATGTCGCCGTGTTGGCCGGAGTGGTATGTAATGTCGCCGTGTTGGCCGGAGTGGTATGTAATGTCGCCGTGTTGGCCGGAGTGGTATATAATGTCGCCGTGTTGGCCGGAGTGGTATATAATGTCGCCGTGCTGGCCGGAGTGGTATGTAAATGGGAACGGTACAAACGATTTACTGGTTCACTGAATTAAAGTGTATAACAAGAGTGAGGATAGAAAAGATCCGCGCGCAGGCCAAAGACATGTAGAGGCCAGTCACAAAAGGGTTCTTCTATTGTTTCATTACAATATGAAGAGAAGAGGACAATGCAGTAGAATACTAGGCAGCAGAATGTGTGCGACACGCTATATGTGTGCTTGAAAGCTGCACTTCGGAAAGTGACCGGATGTAGCAGACGACAACGCTGACAGCAAACAGCTTTCTTTCCAAATTCGAATTTGAATAGCCACAAGAATTACCTTCTCATGTCAATGGTTGGACACCATCACGGCAGTGAAACTGTCGTCCGCTTTACGGCTTGTGCTGTGAGTTGAACTACGGTTAGTAGCCAGCTGAGCACTTGGCTACACACACTCACACACACACTCACACACGCACACACACACACACACACACACACACACACACACACACACACACACACACACACACACACACACACACACACACACATATATATATATATATATATATATATATATATATATATATATACAGAGAGAGAGAGAGAGAGAGAGAGAGAGAGTCAGACAGAGAACGAACGAACGAATCTTTTTTAATGAGGGAAGTGGAATAATATGTATATGCTTTTTTACATCCAGCCCTCAAAGCAAACAGAAATGAAATCAAAATGTTCACAAGATAACAAAAGGTTATAGAAAAACATACATCACATTCAAATACACTCAATTGCACAGTAAGCATTTAGAAGTACGTAATCATGATATCTGCATTAATGACAATAATGTATATGAATATAGTAATGAGAGAGATAGAATAAGAGTGAGAGAGAGAGAAAGAGAGAGAGAATGAATGAATGAATGAATGAATGAATGAATGAATGTTATTTCCGATAGCATTAAAGTAAGGAAACAATTGCTTTCTCCAGCTCTCGAAAGGGAAAAATGTCTAAAGAAAAGGTATGAAGAAGACCCCAAGAAATGAGTAAATGTTAACTAATTCATAGAAAAACGAGAAAAGAAACAACATTTATAATAAGCATCATATTTATAAGAAACAACACGTATTTTATAAAAATGCGGAGGTAGAGAGAGAGGGGAAAAAAGCGACAGAAGGGAGAGGAGATAGTATTCATAGAGAGGATGAGATAAAGAGACAGAGTGAGACATGTGGTGAAATACAGTGATATCATATAACATAACATAATATTGTATACTGAACAGAATTTGCTAATTTTTCCATCAGGTATTCATGATATCTTTTCTTGAACACAGTGAAACTTGTGTGTACATTAAAACTAGTTAAGATGTTGTTCCAGAGGCAACCACCAGAGTAAGTGAGACTCGATTTGAATAAATCAATTCTTGGCAGTGGTTCCATGATCTTGTTGCTGTTACGTATAGTACTTCTAAGGAATCGCTGTTTTAGATACGGAGGAGCAAAACCAGACATAATCTTAAACATGAAAAGTGCCTTATTATGAATGAGTTTCCATTTCAATGCAGAATACCTAAATCTTTGTAATCAGAGACAGTTAATGACGAAGATTTCATATGCATCTGCTTAAAGGCTCTTCCATGTACACTGATGAGTTGTTTTAAAACATTTTCACTGGCAGAATCCCATATTGTTGAGGCATAATTTACATGTGGTTCGATATAAGCGTGGAAAAATAATTTACAGCAATGCTTGTTTAAGAAATGCTTGATCTAGAAAGCTGATGAATCTTTTTGGATAAAGTTTTACAAGTCATCATAATATGTTGAGACCATGTCAATAATAAGACCAAGTACTTTGTGATGACTTACTTAACTTCCTCAATCATCACGCCCTTGATATACAATGGAGAACGAGTGGGCAGAAGGTTTTGACGCTTTTGTCTTGTGGTTATGACAAAGTATTTCGTCTTTTTCGGGTGTAAGCACATATGATTAAGTTCAGACCATGTTACTCTATCATTAATACTTTGTTGCAAGAATGATGATATTCTTTCTATTCTGTGATGCTTAGTGTGTATCGTTGTGTCATCTGCAAATAACTTACAATAAATAGAGGTAAATCGTTAATGCAAATCGAAAACAAAATAGGTCCTAAAACAGAACCTTGGGGAACACCGTAACTTATGGGTAAAAGTTGGTATTTGACTACTGAAACCATTTGCTTTCTGTCAGACAAAAACGAAGACATTAGCTTCAAAGCATAACCCATATGCTTTTAGTTTTCTGATAAGAAGAGTGTGGTCAATAAAATGAAATGCCTTTGCAAAATCTACAAAAAGAACACCTGTTATTTCGTTGTTGTTAATATTAGTAAGCCACTGATCAACGAGGTTGGTTAGTGCTGTATGACAGGAGTGGTTAGGCCTAAATCCTGATTGATTTGGGTGAAACAGACTAAATTCATTGAAATGGTTGAGTATATGTTTCTTCAAATGATTCTCTAACGGTTTAGATAGTATAGATAGTATAGAAATTGGCCCATAATTAGAGGGATCCGAACGATTACCATTCTTGAATATGGGTACAACTTTTGCAGCTTTAAATTCCTTTGGGACCTGATTTTTTTATACACATAAATTGTAAACGTAAGTCAGTATTTCAGCGATAATAGGAGCAGCCATTAAAAAAAAAAAAAAAAAAAAAAAAAAAGTCTAGGTCGTCATGCCTCTTGTACCCGTCTGTTTTAAGTGAACAAGAGCATCATATACTTCATGTACACACATAGGGGGAATGTTCAAAGTGGATGTGATATTTTTGGATAAACAGAAATCTTCTAGAACATCTAACTGATTAACATTGGTTTTGTTGGATTTTATCATACAGCTGGATATATTACAAAAATGACTATTTAGGTTTTCCACAAAGATGTCTTTGGGTATTGGGTGTTGTGAAGTTTTGTTGTTGTTGGTTAGCTACAGATTGATAGCTCTCCATATCGATCTACTTCTCAGTTTTAGAGGAAATCATTTCATGAAAATGCTTAATTTTTGCTGAACGTTTTAAATTATCAACTTTATTTCTTTGTGTTTTGAATTCCTCTAGATTCTCCTCATCTAAAAGCTCGTCTCTCTAACTGATTTCGTTTGCTATGCTTTGAGTCATCCATGGTTTCTGTGGGTAATTTTTGACACGTTTTGTTTTAAACGGTGCATGCTTGTTATAAACATTTAGAACATTGTGATACCAGACTTCAAGTGCTTCATCAGGATTAGTAAACTGGTAAACAGATGACAGACAGGAATTCATTAAATCAAACAAAAAGAGATCTTTATCAAAACATGAGAAACTTCTATAATTAATAATCTTATGGTAGTTTGGGGGAATTTTAATGCCAAGTTTTGCCCATGTGAAGTAAATTTGTACATGATCACTGCATCTAAATGTTGGTGAGCATAATTCTATTATACTGTTAGTCGAGGAAGCATAAATATGATCAATTAGTGTTGCAGATGTAGAAGTAATCGTGGGTTTGTCAATTAGCTGAGTTAGATTAAATGATTCATAAATATTAGTCCAAGCATTACTGAATTTCACCAAATCTATGTTGAAATCTCCCATTGAGATAATTTCATCAGATACTAGCGAAATCAAAATATCATCCATCATAATTCGTAAATCTATCAGTCCAATCTACACGTTCACTGGGGTTTCTATAAATAAAACCTAATACAGTCGGTTTTGATCTTTTCAACTGAACTTCAATCCACACTGACTCCACGTGATAATTCTCTGGTGCTTCAAGTTTTCCTAAAATTAATGTTTTGATGAACGTAGACAAACAGACCCGTTTCTTTCGGATTGACTGGATCTTTGCGAGTAAAATGGTAGTTTTGCATTGTAAGTTCTGAGTCAGATATGTGCTGAAATAATTTTGATTCTGCGAAACGAAATATATGAAAGCCTTTACCAGAATTATACAATATATGGGACACATCACGTGATTTATTTACCACATGATTTATATTGAGATACCCAACTCTCAAGCCATCTTTTGATGGCCAAAGATTACGCGTATTGGTCATGATTGTCAGGACAGAAGATATGATGCATGCAACGCAAAAGCACAAAAAATTAGAAAAGATAATCAAATTGTGCACTAAAGGTATAAATAGTGTAAATCAAACTTGTTAGGTAGGTCAACAACGTTTATATAAGTATATCGTCGAAAAGCTATACATAGAGACAACAAAAGGCTAGCAGTGTTTGTACACTGTTGCAGGATGTCCTGAAGCTGCCGTTCAGCCGGGTACCTCGAACGGAAAACATTCAACACAACGTGAATCTGCTTATGAACTTAGTCACATATTTTGTTCCGGCATACAGTGACACATGTGAGTTTTAAGATAAGCCATTCAGATGCAGCATGTGACAAAAGAACAGAACCACAAAATCACAAAATTTTAATCCTCATTTGTATATGCATACATTCACTCACACATGTTCACAAATAATCAAACGATTAAATTAAAAAAATGTAACTAATGTGTTTGTTGGGCATGGAATGCGTGTTGTTGTGACAGTTACTTTGAGGCCGCCGCTCAGCATCAGGGTGAAAACGATTTGGGGATACTGAGTTGGACCATCCGTGCATTTGTTGCCCGGGGAAAGCGGGGCGAGGGGGGTTGTACGTCTCCACATGACTTTCTGACTGATGTGGAATGTGAGTGGAATTCGACAGGAAAGGGCGTGAGGGAGGAGGAATGGAAGTGTGTGTTTGTGATGGAGGGACAAGATTATCTTTGGTACAGGGATTTTGAATCAGTGGTGGATAGTGATAGGATGAGTTGACAGATGGCGGAAGAGGTTTTGATTGTTGAACTCTAGGGCCGTGAACCTGATTATCCAAGTTATTTTGATTTACATTGGGAAAATCAGAAAACTGGACAGAAGGCTTTGAATGTTTGTACCCTTGTGAGGATCTGTACCCTGATCGGGATGACAAACGATTATCTTGTGGAATGTTGCCATCCGAATATGAAAATGTCCACAACAGCCTTTTCAGATTTTTCCGCCAGACGCGCAGTGCCCCTGGCGTTGGGGTGATTTGTACTGCTGTACAGATTTGCGTCAGACGCGAACAGGGGAAAATGTCAATAAAATTTACATTGAATCGAGTACATGCTTCTTGCATATAAAGATTTGCTGGGGCAATACTGTTGTTGAAATGGTGTTTTCCCTTTGCCGGTAGGATGGAGCTAAAGGTCACCCGTGCTTTTGGAAACTTTCTCAGACACAATGCCATGAGCTCGGACCATGTCTCCAGTGGCACAGGGCCAGACGGACAAGACTTGATGCCGAATGGACAATAACGTCTTTCAGATCAGGCGCTGTGGGGGCTGATTGCAGCCAGGTGTGGAGATCTCTAACAGTCATACCTGGTACACATATTTTGAATAAAAATTCTTGTCGAGGGGCTAAGCGTTTTGGATTGATGAAGCGTATGATGGAGTCTCCGATAAGTAGCACTGCTGCTCTCTTGGGGATACACATGTGAGCCAGAATTTCACCGGGGCTTGATTTGGGGTGTGGGAGGCAGCTATCCTTCCACACAACTGCCTCAACAGGAGGCAGTGTTAAATGCGCTGCTGGAGTATTTTCTGACAGTACGGAATATGCGTTTGCAGTGGAAACAGAATATTGTAGAGCATCATCATCCATATCAGCTGGAATCAGGGCAGGGGGGTTAATGCATATGTTGGATTTGTCTCCCGTCAGTGACAAAATGGAGGGTGGTCGTGACAAAGACTGAAAATCAGTCCGTGGTCCAGCTTCAGGACCGGTAAGGACTATTGTTACAGTCTAACCATCACTGTTACAGGCAGAGCTGGGAAAACATACATCTTCAGTTTGAGTATCAACATCCACACTGCTGGTGATGTATTTCATCTGACATCTGAGTCTGTGAGAAGGTTGATACACTTTCTTTTTTCTTTTCTTTTTTTCTTTTTTTTTTTAAAACTTCTGACAGGAGGGACCATAGCTGAGCTTTTATGGACCCATTTTCTTTTGTGAGTTATTTGTTACATTTTTCCAGATTATTAATTTGTGTTTTTAATTCATCTATTTTAGAAACTAAGGCATCAAATTTTTCACAAACATTTACACGTAGTTCATTTTTGGTGACTGTTTTAACGTCTTCAGCCACAGACTTGAAGTCACTTTCCAGTGCGGACTGTGTGGTGGTCACCGCTTCTAGCTGCTGTTCCAAAAGAACAACTTTGTTGGACAGTTTGGGAAATGGGCTGCACTCAGATGACACACGATGGGGAGGATAAAGTGTTCGTTTGCATTGTTTTCTTGTCCTTTTACCCACAGGGGTAGACTTCTTGTGGGATTTGGGTTCAGTCTTTTGCTGCTGCTCACAGGATAGCACTGTTGGGGTGGGTGGAAGGGGGATGACGCTTTCTCTTGCATGGTCGTCCGTTCCAGACTCCAATAGCAGGTGTGGTGTTTGGAGAGGGGGTGTGTTCACTGCTGGTACTGCTGATATTGTTGTCATGAGAGAGAAGTCAATGGTAGAATTTTTTAACACTGGTGTTACATGGAAATTACTAATGAACTTGACAGGAGTTTGAATTAATGAAGACATCAGTTTTTAACAATTCTTATCTTGAGTAAAAGTGGAAATAAAATCTTTTAAGATTTCACATTCATCAGAGTCCCACCTCGGGCAGTCAACACCTTGACAAAGCAGAGTTCCGGCAGTCTGTGAAGAAAAATAAAGGGAAAAAGTAATAGATTTTGAGGTCTTGTGAAGAATACGAATAACTGTTTTAGAAGGAGGTGGTGGTGGCGGTAGAGAAACCACTGGTGACGAGAAGTTTAATATTGAGTCACTGGAATCAAAGTCACTGTGCTGAACGGCAATCTCAGTGTCCTGAATGGCTAGGTTGCGATATAACAAACTGTTCCTCCAGACCAAGAGCTCGTCTTTGCTACACGTGAAACGTTTTTGAATATTGTCCATAGTGGGCTGTAATTTGTTGTTAATGGTTTTACCATCATAAGGGGAAGGGAAATAGATTCAGCCATGATGATGAGTAATAAAACGGACTACTGTGGATAAAAGAAATATAAATCATAAAAAGGATTTTACACACAGACAACACACATAACTCACCTGCTGTCACCACCGGAACAATACGCCAGGTTACTCACAAATAAATCCCATCATGAGGTGGTATGGTATCCATATGCACACAGTTATCCTGCCACACAGGGTCACACGGAACAGCACAGTCAGCCACACACAGTTCACAACAGCTGACAAGTATAACGTGTTCACATTGCACAGCCACAGTTCATGCGCACTCTTGTGTGTCCAAGTGCGATCACCGAACAACACACCATAATGTGTAAAATAAAATAAACTTTTAACAGCAGTTGACGCAGAAAAGTGTCCACTGTAACTGCACAAAGATGGTTTTCATGATCACGCACAGGTAAATTTGTAATTAGCAAAAACGCTAAATATTTGTTGACGAGCTCTTTCCAACGAGAGAAAGAGAGAGAGAGAGAGAGAGAGAGAGAGAGAGAGAGAGAGAGAGAGAGGGAGGCAGACAGACAGACAGACAGAGGCAGGTTGACTTCATCCCTCATTCCGACTGTGAATTTCTTTCTTCTTTTCTTTCGTGGTAGTATTTTTCCTTCGCTTCCCTCCTTCCACACATACATACACACCCTCTCTCCTGACTCCATCTTCCTCACACACATACATACACACCCTCTCTCCTCACTCCATCTTCCTCACACACATACATACACACCCTCTCTCCTCACTCCATCTTCCTCACACACATACATACACACCCTCTCTCCTCACTCCATCTTCCTCACACACATACATACACACCCTCTCTCCTGACTCCATCTTCCTCACACACATACATACACACCCTCTCTCCTCACTCCATCTTTCTCACACACATACATACGCACCCTCTCTCCTGACTCCATCTTCCTCACACACATACATACACATCCTCTCTCCTGACTCCATCTTCCTCACACACATACATACACACCCTCTCTCCTGACTCCATCTTCCTCACACACATACATACACACCCTCTCTCCTGACTCCATCTTCCTCACACACATACATACACACCCTCTCTCCTCACTCCATCTTTCTCACACACATACATACACACCCTCTCTCCTGACTCCATCTTCCTCACACACATACATACACACCCTCTCTCCTCACTTCATCTTCCTCACACACATACATACACACCCTCTCTCCTCACTCCATCTTCCTCACACACATACATACACACCCTCTCTCCTGACTCCATCTTCCTCACACACATACATACACACCCTCTCTCCTCACTCCATCTTCCTCACACACATACATACACACCCTCTCTCCTGACTCCATCTTTCTCACACACATACATACGCACCCTCTCTCCTGACTCCATCTTCCTCACACACATACATACACACCCTCTCTCCTGACTCCATCTTCCTCACACACATACATACACACCCTCTCTCCTCACTCCATCTTCCTCACACACATACATACACACCCTCTCTCCTGACTCCATCTTCCTCACACACATACATACACACCCTCTCTCCTGACTCCATCTTCCTCACACACATACATACACACCCTCTCTCCTTACTCCATCTTCCTCACACACATACATACACACCCTCTCTCCTCACTCCATCTTCCTCACACACATACATACACACCCTCTCTCCTCACTCCATCTTCCTCACACACATACATACACACCCTCTCTCCTCACTCCATCTTTCTCACACACATACATACACACCCTCTCTCCTCACTCCAAAATATTCGTTCCATCTTAGACCGAATGTCTTTCCAACCTGCTCATCCTGATCCTCAATTCAGCGGCACTCCTCTCCATTCCTTTAATCCATTGACTGAAACAGAAGTCCATGAAATCCTGAAAGAAATGACAATAAATCCTGTGAGCTCGATCCTATACCAGCCTCTGTCTTTTCCCAGTGTGTCTCACAGCTTCTCCCAACAATCACCAATATTGTCAACTCATCCCTTCTCACCGGAACGTTTCCATCCACTTTCAAAACTGCAATCGTCCGGCCTCTTCTGAAGAAACCCAACCTTGACGCAAAGATTTTGAAAAACTATCGACCAGTTTCTAATCTTCCATTCATGTCCAAACTCCTTGAAAAAGCTATCCTGAAGCAGCTCAACAACCACCTTTGTTTCAACAATCTCATCCACCCATTTCAGTCTGCCTATCGCGCTGACCACAGCACCAAAACCACTCTCCTCTACATCCTGAATAATCTACTGCTAACGTCCGACTCGGGGAAAAAAATTCCTTCTCACTCTTCTCGACTTGTCAGCCGCCTTTGACACGATAGACCATTCAATCCTTCTTTCCCGTCTTCATTTTACATTTGGTATCAACGACACTGTTCTAAACTGGTTCAAATCTTATCTCACTGATCGATTTCAGTCTGTCATTGTTGATCATTTCCAGTCTGAACCCGTTAAAATCGAACATGGAGTCCCACAGGGATCTGTTTTAGACCCAGTGCTCTTCACACTGTACACTGCTCCTCTCGCTGAAATTATCAACCGCCATAATGTCAGTCATCATTCTTATGCTGATGACACTCAACTCCAGAAGAGTGATACCCCTGAAAAATTGTCGTCGCTCTTGCAAGAAACATCCATCTGCTTCCTGGATATTCAAAACTGGATGACTCTAAATAAGATAATTGAACGCGGACAAAACTTAAGCAATGATCATAAGAACTAAACAAAAACTATCTTCCATTACAATTGACACAATCAAACTTGACAGTACATCCATCCCTCTTTCCACGTCAGTCAGGAACCTCGGTTTACGCATACCCAGATTCAAACACTCGACTGTTGGCCGCCGTTTTTTCTCTGTCTCTCTGGACCTTGCAGTTGGAATGAACTTCCTCTTTCGCTTCGTCAAATCTCCACACTCAGCTCTTTCAAGTCTGGCCTTAAAACCCACCTCTTCCCAAAATAGCCTCCCCTACCTGCCCTTCCCTGTCTTTAGTTTCTACAGTTTTAGAGTTATGCATGCGTGTGAATGACTGGTGCGAAAGCGCTTTGATTTGTCTCTGCACAAGATTCAGCGTTATATAAATACCATTATTATTATTATTATTATTATTATTATTATTATCTTCCTCACACACATACATACACACTCTCTCTCCTCACTCCATCTTCCTCACACACACAAACACACACGCGCATTCCCTCTCTCTCTTTCTCTCTCTCTCACTCCATCTTCCTCACACACACAAACACACACGCGCATTCCCTCTCTCTCTTTCTCTCTCTCTCACTCAATCTCCTCACTCCAATGCTCTCTTTCTCTTCTCCCACACTTCCTCTTTCTACCTCATCTCCCAGGTTTCATCTCTCTCGCATTCTCACTCACTCTCTCTCTCTCTCACTCACTCTATCCCCCTCTATCTCTCTCTCCCCCTCTGACCCTACCCCTCTGTCTCCCCCCACTCTCCCTCCCCCTCTACCCCTCTCTTTCCCCCTCTCTTCGCCCCTCTCTCTCCCTCCCTCTCTCTCCCTTCTCTCTCCTCCCACTCTCTCTCACTCCCCTCTCTTTTTCCGTCGCCCATTTTCCTCTCCCCCTTCTCCCGCTCTCCCTCTCTCTCCCCTCTCTTGCCTGTCCCTCCCCCTCCCTCTCTCCCTCTCTCTCCCTCCCCCTCATCTCTCTCTCTCCCCCCTCTCCCTCTCTCTCTCATTCTCTTTCTCTCCCTCCCCTGTCTCTATCTCAGTGTCAGTGTCAGGCACTAGAATGGGGATTCCATCGATCTGCACAGAACACAACCTTCCCACTTTTCAAGGTATATTTTTCCCGCTGTGTGTGTGTGTGTGTGTGTGTGTGTGTGTGTGTGCGTGTGTGTGTGTGTGTGTGTGTGTGTGTGTGTGTGTGTGTGTGTGTGTGTGTGTCCTCCATGTCACCAGGTACATCTACAGGCATATGGTTTGACAGAGCTACGCCCTGTATGTCTGTCTGCCTATATGTCTCTGTATGTCTGTCTGTATCTCTGTCATTGTGTCTGTCTCTTTGACTGTCTGTCACTCTCTCTCTCTATGTCTCTCTCTCTCTCTCTGTCTGTCTCTGTCTCTCGTGTTTCTCTCTCTCACTTACGAGTGTCGAACAGAAAGTTGCACTTGAAGCCGCTGTGGAGAAACGTTTTCGAAGATCGACAAATGCATGTGAGAAAACGACACCATGCCTTTGACAATTGAAGAGCATAGGGCAAGGATTGGTGGTTTTTATCCGGTTCTGCTGAAATTTTCAGGAAGGAATTGGACACAGACGAAAAGAAAATGAAGGCGACGAAAATGAACAGTTAGAGATGTGACAGCAGGTATGACGCTTTCGCTTCTGTATTGTGTTTTTATTTTACTGATCATTCTCTGCAAGGACGTGGAAACCAGTCGTGGCCCTGACGCTGGGTAGCACTCCATCCTGCGAAACAAACTGAAGGTTTTCACAGATCATGCACAACATGTAAAGCTACATGGCGGATATAAACCAAAATCTGAATGACAAGTTTGAACGACTCGATGAAAACCTGAAACAGCTGACATATGACATCACCATACTGAAGACCAGTGGCGATGAAGACAGAGAATAGAGGAAATATCCGATCATTGCAAGACGACCGTGATCGTATTCTGCAGCGGCTGGGACAACTGGAAAAGGAAGTAAGTTCTACCGAGACAGAAAACAGAAGAAATAACTTGAAGTTGATGGGAGTGAAGGAACTGTCGAGGGACGATTACCGAGCCAGCTGACCTCATTGTTGAATTGCTCAATGATTGTTCCCGCTCAAAAACTTGGCATAGAAAGGGTCTACAGGGTTGGCAAAAGCAGCCAGGTTCATGATCACCCGAGACCTCTGATAGTGGTGTTTCACAGATGGACAGATAAAATAAGGATACTGCAAGAACAAGATGCCAGAAGTTGTTAAAGAAATAAAAACATCAGACCACCTCACCACAACCAGTATCAGTGCAATCAGTGGCCGGAACTTCAAAACCGACGCCATGAAGGAAGGGACAGATGGAAATCATCCTACACTTATGAGAACGACAATGATTACAGAAATGCACGGCGAGGAAAAGATGACAGAGATTTCTGTCACAACTCATGACAATCTCGTGTGGAGTGTTTTGTGCGTTACCTTCCCCGTTTACTCTCCCCTGTTCGAGCATTCGTTTAGTGTGTGTTAGCTCCCGGTTGTACGTTTTTCACGTGCAATAGGGGAGTCTCGTTTGTGTGTTTGTGTCACTGCTGAGCAGAGTTTAAAGTGTTCTGTCAGTGACACTTCGCTTGGCTTTGCGCCCGCGGCCTTCTTTGTGAAAGGTCGTGCCTGTTTGAGTTCGGGGCTTTTTGCCCAGTTGGGTGGCACCCTCATGTGAGGATCGCTTTTCCTCCAGGTGGCCATGCTTCCGTGTTTTCTGTGTTCTCCAGCAAAGAGTGTAGGAGTGCCCTGCCAGACGTGTCTCGTCTGGGGTTTTTTTTTTGTTTTTTTTTTCTAGTGTCAGGGTAGTTGTACCCGGTTGGCAGCGTTCCACTCCCTGTGTTTTCCTCTTCAGCCTGTGTTGACCGGGCAGTGTTGCTCCATCTGCTGCTGACTGCTGCTTTGCTCTTGCCCTCTTCTCATCACTGTCGTCGTTTGTGCTGCTCTAGCTTCATCGTCTTCGTTTTCTTCAGTATTCGCCGTTCAGTCATCGTCTTTCAAGTCATCGTCTTTCAAGTCATCGTATCGTTTTTGTTTTTTTCTCTTCAGTGTTGTGCAGAGTTTTTTTTTTGTTTTTTTTTATCAGCCGTCCTAACCCTAAACCCTGACCCTAACCCTGTTTTTTTTTTATCAGCCGCCCTAACCCTAAACCCTGACCCTAACCCTAACCCTAAACTCTAACCCTAACGTTGCTTTTGTCGACCTTTGACTCAGTAAATCATGAAAAATTATTGGAGACTATTTACAATCAGGGAATTAAAGGGAAATTTTATTACATACTGACAGTTGTGTATAACTCGTTGGTATCCTGTAAAAGTAAATAGAAAATACTGTTTTTCAAATGCCCAAATGGCGTCCGTCAAGGATGTGGACCGAGTCCTACACTATTTTCTCTTAATTAGTCAGCTTGCTAATTAAGATCTGCTACTGGTAACCTGTAATCCAGTACAACCTGTTCAGGGTCAGGTTGCCGGCGACTAAACTGGCACTCCCACCGCTACCTTCCGGGACTGGTGAGGCGGGTGGCTAGACACCCTTATGGAGATCTATAAAAGGGCGTTGGCTCAGGAGAGCCACCAACGGCCATCTAGTTCCACCGTGCTGTGTGCATGCCACACGCAGTTGGCCCCAGGGGTGTGTACCCATGCATGCGAAGTCTGGATCCGGTAGAATCTGCGGAAGAAACCTATCGGTTCAACGGAGAGGAAGGCGGTTACAGCAACGCACTGTGGAGTGCAGAGAGCAAGATGAGACACCTAAAGAATATCTTGGTCATCCACTGCATCTGTGCTCATCCTCCAGTCGTCTCGACTTAGTCTTGCCACTGGAAATTGGTGGACCCGGACGAGAGAGTGAGGTCGACGTTGCGCAACTCCTCTTCACTTTAAACAAACTCATCGCGCAAGTCATCAGTCATCCAAAATGACCTTTCATCCTTCATCATTTCATCACCCCCAAGTCCTGTGGCGACAGGCGAGCGACGAAACGAAAGGTGTGGGTACACTGGCAGTCGTAGCCGCAGCCGCAGACCTGCACGCAGGCGGCTCATGCCATAGGGTCGTTCTTCGTCGACAGGAGCAGCGATGGAGCTCGGCAGCCGTCTGAGCGTCTGAGCAGCCCTCTTTAGGAATGCTCTGCTCACCTCCCTGGCATGAGGAAGGGGCAAGAAAAGGTGCCCTAAAAATTGCCTGCTCCATATCACCCTGGCCAGCATACCGCGGCTGGCGGGGACCCTACATCAGCGGTCGAAACAACAAGAAAGAAAAGAAAAAAAACAAGGATCGTTCCTCTCACCATTGGTGCTTGGAACATAAGGACTCTCCTGGACAGAGATAACGCGGACAGACCCCAAAGGAGAACGGCACTAGTTGCATCCGAACTCGCCAGATACAACATTGACATCGCAGCCTTGAGTGAGACTCGGCTTGCAGGCAAAGGCGAGCTCTGTGAACAGGGATCTGGTTACACCTTCTCCTGGAGTGGACGAGGAAGCGAAGAGCGACGTGAGGCTGGTGTTGGTTTTGCAGTAAAAACAGCACTTGTCAGCAAGCTAGCTGGAATCCCAAAGGGAGTCAACGATAGGCTTATGACCATGAAACTCCCACTGGCATCTGGCCAGAAGCACCTCACCATTGTCAGTGCCTACGCCCCAACCATGACCAACCTGGATGAAGTGAAGGCGAAGTTCTACGAGGACCTTCACTCTGTCATTGCTGCTATCCCTAAAGCAGACAAGCTCATCATTCTTGGGGACTTCAATGCTAGAGTTGGCTCTGACTACATCTCCTGGGATGGACCGATTGGAAAGCACGGTGTGGGCCACTGCAACCCAAACGGATTCCTTTTGCTTCAGACCTGTGCAGAGCACGAACTGCTGATAACCAACACAGTTTTCTGCCTCCCTACCCGTAACAGGACGTCATGGATGCACCCTTGCTCAAAGCACTGGCATCTCATCGATTACGTCATCGTCAGGAAAAAGGATAGGCAAGATGTACGTGTGACAAAGACCATGTGCGGCGCCGAGTGTTGGACAGACCATCGCCTTGTAGTCTCGAAGCTGAATATTCGAATCCAGCCCAAGAGACGCCCCCAAGGCCAGAAGGCTCCAAAACGGCTCAACATCGCTAAGCTGAAAAACATCACCATCAAACAGTCCTTTGTGGAGCTGCTGGAAGATCATCTGGAATCCGCCTCTCTGGACAACCAGAATGTGGAGTCTGACTGGAGGACCCTGCGTGAGCTGATCTATAGTACAGCTTCAGAGACCCCGGGACCCATGACCAGAAAGCACAAAGACTGGTTTGATGAAAACTGTGATGAAATCAAGCAGCTTCTCGATGAGAAACGCCGTCTGCATCAAGCCTACCTGAGCAACCCAAAGTCCACATCAAAAAAGGATGCGTACGATACCATCCGCAGGACTGTTCAGCAAAAGTTACGCCAGATGCAGGATAAGTGGCTGAGTGACAAAGCTGATGAGATCCAGGGATATGCTGATAGGCACGATATGAAGAGGTTCTATGATGCCTTAAAAGAAGTCTACGGCCCCACATCCTCAGGATCATCCCCCCTCCTCAGTGCAGATGGGAATACCTTGATCACCGAGAAGGAGAAAATTCTCGAACGCTGGGCTGAGCACTTCAACAGTGTCTTAAATCGCCCTTCCTCCATAAATGATGAAGCCATAGACCGTCTCCCACAAGTCCCCATCAACGAAGCACTGGACGATCCGCCAACACCTCTTGAGACCCAGAAAGCAATCCGTCTGCTATCCAGTGGCAAAGCACCTGGCTCAGACTCCATACCAGCAGAGGTCTACAAGGATGGAGGCACTGTGCTGACTGAGAAGCTCCATCAGCTGTACTCACTCATGTGGAAAGAAGAGACGATCCCCCAGGATTTCAAAGATGCATCTATCATTCACTTTACAAGCAAAAGGGGAACCGGCAAGCCTGTGATAACCATCAGGGCATTTCCTTGCTCTCCATCGCAGGCAAGATACTTGCCAGGATCCTACTAAACTGCCTCACAGCACACCTTGACCAAGGTCATTTGCCTGAGAGCCAATGTGGATTCCGGAAAGAGCGCGGAACCACCGACATGGTGTTTGCTGCAAGGCAGCTGCAAGAGAAATGTCAGGAGCAAAATGCTGATCTGTTCTCCACCTATGTCGACCTCACTAAGGCCTTCGACACCATGAGTAGAGAGGGACTGTGGAAGATCATGGCCAAGTACGGATGCCCTCGGAAATTTATTTCCTTGGTCAGCCAATTCCATGAAGGCATGCAGGTTCGAGTCCAGGACAAAGGCAAAACATCTGTTCCTTTTGCTGTCACAAATGGTGTCAAGCAAGGCTGCGTCCTGGCTCCAACGCTGTTCAGCCTCATGTTCTCTGCAATGCTTACTGATGCCTTCAGAGATGGCGATGTTGGAATCGGCCTAAAGTACCGAACAGATGGCAAGTTGTTTAACCTCAGAAGGCTTCAAGCAAAAACGAAGGTCATGACAGACATCATCAGAGACTTTTTGTTTGCTGATGATTGTGCCCTCAACGCTGGATCTGAAGCTGACATGCAACTCAGCGTCGACAAGTTTGCCACTGCCAGCAGGAACTTCGGCCTTACCATCAGCACGAGGAAAACTGAAGTTCTCCATCAGCCAGCCCCAGGGAAACCCTACGTTGAGCCCAGCATCACAGTCAACGGTCAGAGACTCAGTGCGGTGGAGCGGTTCACATACCTTGGCAGCACACTGTCACGAAATGCGACCATCGACGATGAAGTGAACGTCAGGATTGCAAGAGCAAGCGCAACTTTTGGTAGACTCAATGCAAATATCTGGAACAGAAGAGGCATTAGTCTTGAGACCAAGCTAAAGGTCTACAGAGCAGTAGTTCTCCCCACACTACTGTACGCCTGCGAAACTTGGACAGTGTACCAACGACATGCCAAGAAGCTGAACCACTTCCACACAAAAGCCTCAGGAAGCTACTGAACATCAAGTGGCAAGACAAGACCCCAGACACAGAGGTGCTCGCGAAAGCCACCCTTCCCAGCATCTTCACCATCCTGATGCAGTTCCAGTTTCGCTGGGCTGGACACGTGGCGCGCATGCCAGACCATCGGCTGCCCAAAAGGCTCTTCTAGGCGAGCTGCAACAAGGGAAGAGATCACACGGAGGTCAGAAGTCTCTCTGAAAGCGTTTGATATCAACCCTGACTCCTGGGAGGAATCTGCAGAGGACCGTGACAAATAGCGCGCTGCTGTGCACAAAGGCGCCAAGTTGTGCGAGGCCAACAGGACTGCTGCAGCTGTTCAGAAGAAGCAGGCCAGAAAGTCACGGGCAAACAAGCTCCCTGGCAATGATATGCCTGTCTTTGTCTGCCCCAACTGTCAGCGAACATTTCGTGCGCAGATTGGACTATTCAGCCATCTGCACATTCACAGATAGATTCATGAGCATCCCCCAGCTGGATGGCAACGATGGTCATCATCGATCTCGATGGACACACCACCACCAGTCAGCTTGCGAACCATATAGCCGACACAGGTAAAGCGTGGCATACAGCTCCTACCTTGCTTTATGGAGTTATTCATCCTTCTCTTCGCCGATAATGTTGCCTTGTTGGTACAACCCCAATAGGCTTGCAAAATCAGTTAGACGCTTTAAGAATGTGTTGCAGTAAGTTAAAACTGGAAGTTAACAAGGAGAAAAGGTGGCCACCTTTCTAAGCACGAAAAATGGTTTTATGAAGTGAGTGAGCTCGAAGCATTGAACCATACTGCTATCTTGGCTTTACATTCACAATGCTCAGCACAAAACAGGGTACTGATCCCCCTTGTGGCAAAAGCGAAAAAAGCTGTTTACGTTCTGTGCAGAGCTTTTCAGAAATGTAAAGAGATGACCAAAACAGTGACGGGCGCAATAGCCGAGTAGTTAAAGCGTTGGACTGTCAATCTGAGGGTCCCGGGTTCGAATCACGGTCACGGCGCCTGGTGGGTAAAGGGTGGAGATTTTTACGATCTCCCAGGTCAACATATGTGCAGACCTGCTAGTGCCTGAACCCCCTTCGTGTGTATATGCAAGCAGAAGATCAAATACGCACGTTAAAGATCCTGTAATCCATGTCAGCGTTCGGTGGGTTATGGAAACAAGAACATACCCAGCATGCACACCCCCGAAAACGGAGTATGGCTGCCTACATGGCGGGGTAAAAACGGTCATACACGTAAAAGCCCACTCGTGTGTATACGAGTGAACGCAGAAGAAGAAGAAGAAGACCAAAACAGTCTTCTTTAAAGTTTGATTCAAAAGTTTTACCAATATTAGTATATAGTTCAGAAATTTGGGGGCATGAAAATTTACAGCACATAGAACGAGTTCATCTGCAAGCGTGCAAAAGATTTTTGGGTGTTCCAACTGGCACTCCACACATAGAACGAGTTCATCTGCAAGCGTGCAAAAGATTTTTGGGTGTTCCAACTGGCACTCCTCACATAGAACGAGTTCATCTGCAAGCGTGCAAAAGATTTTTGGGTGTTCCAACTGGCACTCCTCACATAGAACGAGTTCATCTGCAAGCGTGCAAAAGATTTTTGGGTGTTCCAACTGGCACTCCCAATAAACTGGTTTGCGGTGAACTCTGAAGACACCCATTATATGTCAACAGCTTTGTTCGATGCATGAAGTACTGGTTTCGGTTACTGCGGCTTACAGAAAATAGATTACCAAACCAAGCATATAGAATGCTTCTTAAACAGGGATGAGCAGGCAAAAAATTGTTGGGCAGCACATATTAGACAGTTTCTCTGTAGCAGTGGGTTTTTATTATGTTTGGCTTTTTCAGAGTAGGGAATGGAAGTATGTTTTTGATGTTGTTCAGGCAAAGGTTGGTAGATATATTCACGCAGGACTGGTTTGCAGCAATTAAAGACAAGAGACCGTTATGGCGTGTATCGCTCATTCAGAACGGTATTCGAGTGAAAAATATATCATAGATTTTGATATCTACTGTTTCAGGGTAGCATTGACCCAGTTACGTCTCGGTGTTCTACCAATTAACAATTTTCACAGATATAACGACTGTACGACCAGCAGGAATTGTGTTGTCTGCTCAGACCACATCGAAAATGAGCACCATTTTCTGTTTGCATGACCTCTATACGCAGACTTGAGAAGCAGATTTATAAATTCTGTTGATGAACCCTGCACGCATATATCTAAAGCACGAATATCAACAAACATCAGGGCTAGGGCTAAATTTACTCACTATGCGTTCAGTAGAAGAAAAAATATGGTCTGGCTGATACCATTTGACCTCTTTGTTCTGAACTTTGGCTATTCAAAAAATGTTAGCAATTTCATTCACATCAAATAGTTTTTTGTTGTTGTTGTTTTTTTGTTTTTGTTTTTGTCCCTTGTACAGAAGTTATATTTCTCGACATAGAAACATGCATAACAATTTTTTTGGTTTTTCTAAGGACAAAGAAACAAGAAAAAAACAACAACAACAACAACAACAAAAACAAACAAAACAAGCAAGCAAGCAAAAATACAGAAAACAAACAAACAAAATAACATAATTCAAGTAACATGTCACAAGTTTCATTACACTGAGGTACACTTTGATTTAAGTCAAAATAAAGAAACTTGTCATGTGTATTGACGATAAAGAAAACAACACACACACACACATACACACAGATCTCTCTCTCTCTCTCTCTCTCTCTATATATATATATATATATAATAGCATATCCACCATAAATGAAACTTTTGAGTCCATTTCATTTTTAGGTCAAATTATGAGACCTGTTAAACAAGGAATAATGAATCACCAAGCAAAACCTGGTACATCTGTCTAATCAGAAGCAAACCAGCAAGAATTGATAGAATATTACCACTGATAATGATATTGATAATAATAGAGCAAAATCAATACTGGTGATAGTAAATGCATGTAACATTATTGCATAAATGATATTTCATTACATCATTGTGAACAGAAAAGATACAGATGAATTGACTGGCATTTTTCACTTATGTTGTACATTTTTATGTTGTGATAAGGCGTTCATAATAGAATCAGTCGGCCAGAAACCTATTATATATCATATTCTTTAAAGCAATATATTTTTCTGTTTCATACTTAGATTTAAGATAATTCATAAAATTGCACCCATTTAGGAGCACTTGGTTTAAGATTTAAGATAATTCATAAAACTGCACCCAGTTAGGAGGACTTGGTTTAAGATTTAAGATAATTCATAAAACTGCACCCATTTAGGAGCACTTTTAACATGCTTGTCATAGCCAAACAAAATCAAACACATGTTGAAAGATAATTCTGAATTACCACCAAAGCAATCATTTACAGTTGTTTGGATGTTTTCCCAAAAGCGTTTAGCGTGGGTGCAGTCCCAGAACATATGTTGTATGCTGTCCTGTTTCTTTGCAGAACGTACACATGGAGTCATTTGTCACACCCATGTTTAAAAGCATAACATTTGTAGATAAGTTTCTATGTACTAATCTGATTTGAAACCATTTTAATTTGGTTTCCTGAATTTTCTTTATCATGTTAAATATTATATTCCATTCAACCTCCATGTTCAGTTTTGTATTCCATTTGCTACAACATTTTGGGTCAGGCTCATCGTGAAGTAAATCATAATAGGTTTTTGCACCTCTCGGAGTCGCTTGTATTATATCAAGCAGTTTTGGAATATCTGCTGACTGAGTACTGTCAATATGTAAACTTATTTTATTAGCATATTTACGTATTGCTCTTATACAACCAGTGTGTATTATGAAATCAGTATTTACATTGTAGGAGGGCTTGAATTGTTCATGTGACATAAATGTGCCATCCTGATTTATCAAATCTTTAATAAGGCAATTATTTCTATTAGCCCAATGTTTATAGTAGATAGTGTTATGTCCTATATGTATGTTTTCATTACAAAAAATAGTTTCAGCAAATAATTCTTTTGTCGACTGAGGGCGCACTTTCCCTCCTAATTCTCTATATGCATCTAGTACATTATGCCAAAATTCGTTAAGCTTGTGTTTTTTATCATTAAACAAGGTCCTAATAAGTGTATATGTGCAGCCTCTGGAAACTGCTGAAATAATTGTTTTCCATTTGTGTTTAGTAGAATTCAGTTTTCGTAACCAACTCAGTAGGGGGCGGGAAACCAAGAAAGAGACAGGATTAGATGCTGATTTTGGTCTTCATCATCCATATCTAACGAGTATCAGTTATGTTTTGTTGCAGATTTTTTTAATATAAAAATGTGTTTTGTTTGCATTTGTTTTGATAGGGGCTATTGGCCTACGTCATTAAAATCATTCAGTGTTCAGTGTTCAGTGTTCTCTCTCTCTCTCTCTCTCTCTCTCTCTCTCTGTCACTATCATTACAGATACAGAACATGTAACGACAGTGATCTGGCCTGTCCATTATGTAAAGAATCACAAGAAAATGAGATACACTTTGTTCTTTGCTGTCCAGCTTTAAGGAACATTCGAGAGGAGTTTATTCAGCCTAAATATTATAGTAAACCTACGTTGTTTAAATTGAACTTATTGATGTGATCTACTTCCCCTGAAGTTGTTCGCAAATTTTCACTATTTTTATACAAAGCTTTCAAATTCAGAGAAATGGCTACTTCATGAAAACGCTGTTTGTACTCTTTTGTTTGTTTGTTTTTTCTTTTATTGTTCTATACATTGAACTGTAATGCTGGTATATTTTTGTTTGACTGTGTTTATTGATGCCCAGTGTCGTGATGTATTGTTTGTAAAATAATGTTCACATTCCCCTTCATAAGGGGCCTAGGCCTACACATGAATAAACCATCTCTCTCTCTCTTTCTCTCTCTCTCTCTCTCTCTCTCTCTGTGTCACTGTCTATGTCTTTATGGGTCTCTCTGCGTCAGTCTCTCATTCCCTCCTCTGTCTGTCCGTCTGTCTGTCTCTTTAACGTTGTTCATTTTGATTTATCACAGATCATGATCTTTTGTTATTTGTGTGGATCTCAATACCGGGTTTCAACGCAAATTCCCATTATTGTTATTGTCGTTTTATTTTATTTTTCCCGTTACCGTCAGTACATTAATTGTGTAGATTTATTATTTTTCGAGTTTGTGTGTGTGTGTGTGTGTGTGTGTGTGTGTGTGTGTGTGTGTGTGTGCGCGCGCGCTTAACGTCATCCTCCCCTCCTCATTTTCACAATTATGATGATGGTGATGACGATGATGTTGTTGTTGTTGATGGTGATGATGATGATGATGATTATCGTTGTTGTTGTTGGTGGTGGTGTTATTGTAATTTTATTATTTCTAATCGTACTTTTGTTATCTTTATTATATTCTTGTTGTTGTGGATGTTGTCGTTTTTGCTTTTATCATTATGATTATGATTATAAAAATAACCATTATCATCATCATCATAATTATGATTATCATCATCATCATCGTCATCACCACCCTCACCATCACCGTCACCGTCACCACCCTCACCATCACCACCCTCACAATCACCCTCAACCTCACCATCACCGTCACTATCACCACCCTCACCATCACCCTCACCATCACCGTCACTATCACCACCATCACCGTCACTATCACCACCCCCACCCTCACCATCACCACCCTCAGCATCACCCTCACCATCACCGTCACTATCATCACCCTCACCCTCACCATCACTATCATCACCCTCACCATCACCCTCACCATCACTGTCACTATCATCACCCTCACCATCACCGTCACTATCACCACCCTCACCATCTCTGTTGACAGATGCAGACGCCGCACCCTCAAGGTCATCAACACACGCCCCGTCCTCGTCGCCATCTGCACCTTCGTCGTCATCGAGTGCGCATGCGTTCTGGCTGAGCTGATGGTGGACTTGCAAGGCATCAAGTGTGAGTGTGGGCTGTGGGTTGGGGTGCGTGGGCTGGTCGTCGGGTAGGTGGTTGTTTTTGCTTGTTGGTGGAACGGTGAGGGCAGAAGCTTGGCCCCCAACTGTCCTTTTCGGGTTCCCCAGTCATGGAGAAACGGTCCCGCTGTGTACTGGGAGAGTGAGTGAATGAATGGATAAATGAATGGATGAATGAATGAATAATATGGATACTTATATAGCGCCTATCGGTCGGAGACCAAGCTTGAAGCGCTTTACAAACACGGGGTCATTTGCACACAACAGGCTCCCTACCTGGATAGAGCCGACTTGACGGCTGCCATTGTGCGCTCATCATTTCCTGTGTCACACATACACACTCAGAAAGACCATTACCATTTTACCGTTTCGTTTATTTACCCCGCCATGTAGGCAGCCATGTCCAAGGCTAATGGAGTAAACTCTCTATAAAATCCGGAGTGGAGCCTCTTTGTGAAGCCCTTCACCATTCCGGCAGCTCCTGAAGTTGTCGTGGTCAGGACGTGTTGTCCTGCGTCCCTCCTGGCTTCAGTGGCTGGGCCACTAGTGGGATCATGGTGTTGGGGCTGGGGCAACCCACGGCTTGTATTCATTTTTTTTCTCCCCCCCCCCCTTGCATTGAAGGTGATATTTCTCACATTGAAACATCATCATCAGTATATTGCACAGTTCATATATATCACTGTGTATAAAGTACACCATTAAAAAGCTATTGCAGAGTACTACAGCGACAAATAATTTGCAGGGTGTATCTACTTGCTTGCATTCCTTTCTATTTCGTCCAGGTGTCAGTGGTTCCATTCTCCGTATGGTGGTGGCCCAGTGTTAATGCGACTGACCAGGACGCTGTGGTCCACAATTTTGAGTCTTGTACGAACCGGGAATTTTTATTTTTAACACCCCCCTCCCCCTCCCCTCCTCCTCCCCTTCATTATACCCTGACTGATGGCTGGGACCTAATTGTTCGGGTGAGACAATGAACCTAGGTCCCCAGTGTAGCATGCACATGGCGCACGAACAAGACAGTTTTCAAAACCACCAAGAACCCCATTCCCCAAAAAGACTCTATATTTTATTAGACAAAAAAAACAAACAAAAAAAAAACATAAAAGGGGTTGGGGTGGGTGGTTTCCCGGCAGACAGAAGGGGGCTTTGTTACGGTAGGAATGGGACTGGGCTTGACACATGTTGGCTAATGTTCTGAAGATCATATTGTTCAAGGATGAAGTATTGTTTCGATGAAGATTATGTTGTTCGAGAGGGAGAGTCCTGGACATTAAGGGTGGGAGGTCCGTCTAGCTTCCCAAGGTTGTGGGGTCGTGGGTGGGGGTGGGTGGCGGGTCATAGGATTTCTTGTTTTGTTTTTACGTCAGTTTATCTTGCTATCAAGGTTACCATTTATCCGCTGTGCTGGGAGCGTGGACTCAAGGACTTCTGATCTTATAGCCATTTACTTGTTGTTTTAGAATTTCCTCTTTCATCAGTTCTCCCACTCCCCTCCTTCCTTCCCTCTCTCTCCTTATCCTGCTCTCCCCTCCTCCTCTTCTTCCTTCCCTCTCTCTCCTTATCCTGCTCTCCCCTCCTCCTCTTCTTCCTTCCGTCTCTCTCCTTATCCTGCTCCCCCCCTCCTCTTCTTCCTTCCCTCTTCCTCCTTATCCTGCTCTTCCCCCCTCCTCCTCTTCCTTTCCTCTCTCTCTCTCCTTATCCTGCTCTTCCCCCTCCTCTTCTTCCTTCCCTCTCTCTCTCCTTATCCTGCTTCCCCCCTCCTCTTCTTCCTTTCCTCTCTCTCCTTATCCTGCTCTTCCCCCCTCCTCTTCTTCCTTTCCTCTCTCTCTCTCCTTATCCTGCTTCCCCCCTCCTCTTCTTCCTTTCCTCTCTCTCTCTCCTTATCCTGCTTCCCCCCTCCTCTTCTTCCTTTCCTCTCTCTCTCTCCTTATCCTGCTTCCCCCCTCCTCCTCTTCCTTTCCTCTCTCTCTCTCCTTATCCTGCTTCCCCCCTCCTCTTCTTCCTTTCCTCTCTCTCCTTATCCTGCTTCCCCCCTCCTCTTCTTCCTTTCCTCTCTCTCCTTATCCTGCTCCCCCTCCTCCTCTTCTTCCTTCCATCTCTCTCCTTATCCTGCTCTTCCCCCCTCCTCCTCTTCCTTTCCTCTCTCTCCTTATCCTGCTCTCTTCCCCACTCCTCCTCTTCCTTTCCTCTCTCTCCTTATCCTCCCCCCTCCTCTTCTTCCTTCCGTCTCTCTCTTTATCCTGCTCTTCCCCCCTCCTCCTCTTCCTTTCCTCTCTCTCCTTATCCTGCTCTCTTCCCCCCTCCTCCTCTTCCTTTCCTCTCTCTCCTTATCCTCCCTCCTCCTCCTCTTCCTTTCCTCTCTCTCCTTATCCTCCCCCCCTCCTCCCCTACGAACTCCTTCTCCTTAAACCGCCCTCCACTCAACCTGCCCTCCTCCTTCTCTTTCTGCCCCGCCCCCGCTTATCCTCCTTTCTTTCCTCCCTCCTCTTCCTCCCTCCTCCTCCTCCTCCCCCTTTCTCTCCTCCCTCCCCCTTTCTCTCCTCCTCCTCCCCCTTTCTCTCCTCCCTCCTCCTTTCTTTCCTCCCTCCTTCTTTTTCTCTCCTCCCTCCCCTTTTTTCCCTTTCCTCCCCCTTTCTCTCCTCCCTCCTCCTTTCTTTCCTCCCTCCTTCTTTTTCTCTCCTCCCTCCCCTTTTTTCCCTTCCCTCCCCCTTTCTCTCCTTCCTCCTCCTCCTCCCTCCTCTCCTTTCTCTCTCCTCCCTCCTCCTTTCTCTCCTCCCTCCCCCTTTCTCTCCTCCTCCTTTTTTTCTCCTCTCCCCTTTTCTCTCCTCCCTCCTCCTCCTTTCTCTCCTCCCTCCTTTCTCCTCCCTCCCCCTTTCTCTCCTCCCTCCCCCTTTCTCTCCTCCCTCTTCCTTTCTCTCCTTCTTCATCCTTTTTCTCTCCTCCCTTTTCCTCCCCCCCTCTTCTCTCCTCCTTCCTTCCCCTTTCTCTCCTCGTCCTTTCTCTCCTCCCTCCTCTTTTCCTTTCTCTCTCCTCCTCCTTCTCTTCCTTTCTCCTCCTGGTCTTCCTCTTCCTTTCCCTCCACCTCTTGCTCTTCCTCTTCCTTTCCCTCCACCTCTTCCTCTTCCTTTCCCTCCTGGTCTTCCTCTTCCTTTCCCTCCACCTCTTCCTCTTCCTTTCCCTCCACCTCTTGCTCTTCCTCTTCCTTTCCCTCCACCTCTTGCTCTTCCTCTTCCTTTCCCTCCTGGTCTTCCTCTTCCTTTCCCTCCTTCTCCTCCTGCTCTTCCTCTTCCTTTCTCTCCTCTTTCTCCTGCTCTTCCTTTCCCTCCTCCTCCTCTTCCTCTTGCTTTCCCTCCTCCTCTTCCTTCCCCTCCTCCTGCTCTTCCTCTTCTTTTCTCTCCTCCTCCTTTCTCTCCTCCTCTTCCTCCTCCTTTCTCTCCTCCTCCTGCTCTTCCTTTCTTTCTTCCTCCAGCTCTTCCTCTTCCTTTCTCTCCTCCTCTTCCTTTCTCTCTTCCTCCTCTTCCTTTCTCTCTTCATCATGCTCTTTCTTTCTCTCCTCCTCCTCTTCCTCCTCCTTTCTCTCCTCTTCCTTTCTCTCCTGCTCCGTTCTCTCCTCCTGCTCTTCCTCCTCCTTTCTTTCTTCCTTCTCCTCCTCTTCCTTTCTCTCCTCCTCCCTCTCCTCCTTTGTCTCCTCCTCTTCCACCTCCTTTCCTTCCTCCTCTTCTTCCTCCTCTTTTCTTTGCTCCTCTTCTTCCTCCTTTCTCTCCTCCTCCTCTTCCTCCTTTCTCTCCTCCTCGTCCTCCACCTCCTTCCTCTCCTCTATCCTTTCTCTCCTCCTCTTCCACCTTCTTTCTCTCCCCCTCCTCTTCCTTCTCCCCCTCCTCTTCCTCCTCCTCTCACTCCTTGTATTCCTCCCCTTCTGCACTTCACCCTTCTTCCGCTTGTGCACCTGATCTCCCTCCTCCTGAGTGTGTACCTGTATGTATATGATAGTTTGGTATGAATATGCTACTTAGCATGTACTTTTGATGCTTTGTCCTGCCCTGGTTTGGAATGTTTTCTCACTAACTTGGACAAACTTGCATGTTTCGGTGGATGGTGTAACGTATTGTAATGTGTCGTCACCGGAGCGACTGTATTATAAAGCGTTTGTGTATATTTTGATTCACTATGACCATATTTTCGTGTTTCTCTTTTTTATCACAACAGATTTCTTTGTGTGAAATTAGGGCTGCTCTCCCCATGGAGAGCGTGTCGCTACACTGAGAGCGCCACCTTTTTATTTTACTTTTTAAAAAATTATTTTTTCCTGCGTGCATATATATATATATATATATATATATATATATATATATATATATATATATATATATATATATATATATATATATATGTATGTGTGTGTGTGTGTGTGTGTGTGTGTGTATTTAAAATTGATTTCTTTTTCCTATCGAAGTAGATATTTCTACAGAATTTTGCCAGGAACAACCCTTTTGTTGTCGTGGGTTCTTTTACGTGCGCTAAGTGCACGCTGGACACGGGATTTCGGGTTATCGTTTCAACCGAATGACTAGCGTCCAGCCAGATCACCACTCAAGGTCTAGTGGAGGGGGAGAAAATTTCAGCGGCTGAGCCGTGATTCGAACCACCGCCCTCAGATTCTCTCGTTTCCTAGGCGGATGCATTACCTCCAGGCCATCACTCCACATATATAAATATACTTGCTGCTGCTGCTGCTACTGCTACTACCACCACCACTACTACTACTATTACTACAACGACGACGACCACCACCACCACCACCATCATCATCATCATCATCATCATCATTATCATCACCAGTGGTGGTGGTAGTAGTCGTAGTAGTAGTGTTGTCATTCTTCAAGTTTCATTATCTTTACCGTCATACAGACATACATACATACAGACAGACATATTCCTCCTCCTCCTACTACTACTGATGATCTGGTGATGTCGATGATGCTACGACTACTACTACTACTACTACTACTGATGATGATGATGATGATATGGTGATGATGATGCTGCTACTACTACTACTACTACGACGACGACGACGACGACGACGACGACGACTAGTACTGATGATGATGGTGATAGTGATGATGTTGAAACTACTACTACTACTGATGATGATGATGATTGTGATGATGTTGATACTACAACAACTACTACTACTATTACTACTGATGATGATGATTATGATGGTGATGTTGATACTGCTGCTACTACTACTACTGATAATGATGTTGATGATGTTGACACTGCGACTACTACGACTGCTACTACTGATGATGATGGTGGTAATGATAATAATGCTGCTACCAGCACCACAAGCACCACCAACTCCAACACCACCACTGATACCATTTCCGTCCCCAGTCCGCTTTGAGAACGAGGAGAAGGAGGTGAACCGCTTCGTGGCCTTCCTGAAGGCCAACTACCCTGACCAGGTGGCCAGCTGGGGGGAGGCCAGCAGTGTGGAGGACCTCATCCAGCGCATCAAGGACTCCCTCGTCGTCAGGTCCCGCCAGGACCTCGCGGAGGCGTCGGTCCGGGGGGTCTGCTGCCCATGCCCTCAGGTGTGGAGGGGGTGATGGGGGGTCGTGGGCGGGTAGGGGTAAGGTGGGGGTATTGTTTGTTTGTAAGTCGTGTATGTGTGTGTGTGTGTGTGTGTGTGTGTGTGTGTGTGTGTGTGTGTGTGTGTGTGTGTGTGTTTTTATCTGTCTCTCCCTCTTTCTCTCTCTCTCTCTCCATCTCTCTTTGTGTGTGTGCGCGCGCGTGTGTGCGTGCATGTGTGTGTGTGTGTGTGTGTGTGTGTGTGTGTGTGTTTATCTCTCTCCCTTTCTCTTTCTCTCTCTCTCTCCATCTCTTTCTCTCTCTCTCCATCTCTTTCTCTGTGTGTGTGTGTGGTGTGTGTATGTGTGTGTGTGTGTGTGGTGTGTGTGTGTGGCTTTGAGAGTGGAGGTGACTGACACAAAACTGAAAAGGGTTGAGCAGAGGGACAGAAGGAGAGAGAGAGAGAGAGAGAGAGAGAGAGAGAGAGATTCTTCTGCTCCTCTTTCTTCTTTTCTTCCTCCTCCCCCTCCTCCCTCTTCTTCTTCCAACATGAGAAACAAACTTCGGCATCTGTACCATGAACTGACACCGCTTCGGCTTTTTGTTCTTTCTTTCCCAGGACTGTGTCAGAGGCAGAGGAGACGGGGACCCTCAACACGGCGCAGATTCCATCCATCCCACCACCATTCCCGCCAACAATAACAACCAAAACAACAATAACCAAAACAATAACAACATTCCAAACTCTAATCCGCGCCCTCCAAACTTAGTGCCCCACGAGACTTCCGATAAGACTGACCCGCCGACTGACTCGGCCTCGTTAGTAGGGGGCGCTGCTGTGGCGGCTGGAGCGTCGGCTTCCGGTTCGGGTTCCACTTTCAGTTCCGCTCGCACTTCCGGTTCCGGTCGCCCGTTGAACCCGGAGAACCTGTTCGTTCTGGAGATCAACAACGTGAAGGACAGCTTCTTCCTGGTGGCGGAGTACGCTCCGGAGCACATCCAGCTGAACGAGACGAAACACCGGCACTACGAGACGGAGTACATGAGGATCCACAAGGCGTCCACGGCGCTGCACATCACTAGCCTCGTCATCCTTTCCTTCATGGTCATTGAGGTCGGTTGGGGTTAGTGGGATGTGTTGGGGGAGGTAGGGGGGCGGAAGATGTGGAGAGAGAGAGAGAGAGAGAGAGAGAGTGTGGTTTGTGGGCGTAATTGTGGGTGTAGGTGTGGATGTGGAATTTGGTGTGGGTGTGTCTAAAGTGTGGATGTGGGTGTTGGTGCTTGGATGGGTTGGTGTGTGTGTGTGTGTGTGTGTGTGTGTGTGTGTGTGTGTGGATGGGTGAATAGGTGTGGGTATTTGTGCGAGGTGGAAGGGGTGTGTGTGTATCTATGTGTGTGTGCGCAGGCTTGTGTATGTGTGTCGAAGGTTTGTGTGTGTCTTTACCTCTGTGTTTTCCGTGTTGCGTGTGTGTGTGTGTGTGTGTGTGTGTGTGTGTGTGTGTGTGTGTGTGTGTGTGTGTGTGTGTCTTTTTGTTTTCCGTGTTGCGTGTGTGTGTGTGTCTGTCTGTATGTATATGTGTGTCTTTTTGTTTTCCGTGTTGCGTGTGTGTGTGTGTGTGTGTGTGTGTGTGTGTGTGTGTGTGTGTGTCTTTTTGTTTTCCGTGTTGCGTGTGTGTGTGTGTGTGTGTGTGTGTGTGTGTGTGTGTGTGTGTATCTTTGTTTTCCGTGTTGTGTGTGTATGTGTGTGTGTGTGTGTGTCTGTGTGTCTGTGTGTCTGTATGTGTATGTGTGTCTTTATCTCTGTGTTTTCCGTGTTGTGTTTTTGTATATGTTTTTATCTGCGTGTTTTCATTGTTGTGTATTTGTGTATACACGTCTTTATCTCTCTGTTTTCCGTGTTGTGTTTTTGTATATGTTTTTATCTGCGTGTTTTCATTGTTGTGTATTTGTGTATACACGTCTTTATCTCTCTGTTTTCCGTGTTGTGTTTTTGTATATGTTTTTATCTGCGTGTTTTCATTGTTGTGTATTTGTGTATACACGTCTTTATCTCTCTGTTTTCCGTGTTGTGTTTTTGTATATGTTTTTATCTGCGTGTTTTCATTGTTGTGTATTTGTGTATACACGTCTTTATCTCTCTGTTTTCCGTGTTTGCATGTTTCTTTCTCTCTGCCTCTCATTCTGCCTGCTTCTGTCTATCAGTTTGTCTGTCTCTGTCTGTCAGTTTGTCTGTCTCTGTCTATCACTTTGTCTGTGTCTGTCTGTCAGTTTGTCTGTCTCTGTCTGTCAGTTTGTCTGTGTCTGTCTGTCAGTTTGTCTGTGTCTCTGTCAGTTTGTCTGTGTCTGTCTGTCAGTTTGTCTGTCTCTGTCTGTCAGTTTGTCTGTCTGTGTCTGTCAGTTTGTCTGTCTCTCTGTCAGTTTGTCTGTCTCTCTGTCAGTTTGTCTGTCTCTGTCTGTCAGTTTGTCTGTCTGTCTATCAGTTTGTCTCTGTCTGTCAGTCTCTGTCTGTCAGTTTGTCTGTCTCTGTCTATCAGTTTGTCTGTGTCTGTCTATCAGTTTGTCTGTCTCTGTCTATCAGTTGGTCTGTCTATCAGTTTGTCTGTGTCTGTCTATCAGTTGGTCTGTCTCTATCAGTTTGTCTGTCTCTGTCTGTCAGTTTGTCTGTCTCTGTCTATCAGTTTGTCTGTCTGTCTATCAGTTGGTCTGTCTATCAGTTTGTCTGTGTCTGTCTATCAGTTTGTCTGTCTCTGTCTATCAGTTTGTCTGTGTCTGTCTATCAGTTGGTCTGTCTCTATTAGTTTGTCTGTCTCTGTCTATCAGTTTGTCTGTGTCTGTCTATCAGTTTGTCTGTGTCTGTCTATCAGTTTGTCTGTGTCTGTCTATCAGTTGGTCTGTCTCTATTAGTTTGTATGTCTCTGTCTATCAGTTTGTCTGTGTCTGTCTATCAGTTTGTCTGTCTCTGTCTATCAGTTTGTCTGTGTCTGTCTATCAGTTGGTCTGTCTCTATTAGTTTGTATGTCTCTGTCTGTCAGTTTGTCTGTGTCTGTCTGTCAGTTTGTCTGTCTCTGTCTGTCAGTTTGTCTGTGTCTGTCAGTTTGTCTCTGTCTATCAGCTTGTCTGTCTCTGTCTGTCAGTTTGTCTGTCTCTGTCTATCAGTTTGTCTGTCTCTGTCTGTCAGTTTGTCTGTCTCTGTCTATCAGTTTGTCTGTCTGTCAGTTTGTCTGTGTCTGTCTATCAGTTGGTCTGTCTGTCAGTTTGTCTGTCTCTGTCTATCAGTTTGTCTGTGTCTGTCTATCAGTTGGTCTGTCTGTCAGTTTGTCTGTCTCTGTCTGTCAGTTTGTCTGTCTCTGTCTGTCAGTTTGTCTGTCTGTCAGTTTGTCTGTCTCTGTCTGTCAGTTTGTCTGTCTCTGTCTATCAGTTTGTCTGTCTGTCAGTTTGTCTGTGTCTGTCTATCAGTTGGTCTGTCTGTCAGTTTGTCTGTCTCTGTCTATCAGTTGGTCTGTCTGTCAGTTTGTCTGTCTCTGTCTGTCAGTTTGTCTGTCTCTGTCTGTCAGTTTGTCTGTGTCTGTCTGTCAGTTTGTCTGTCTGTCAGTTGGTCTGTCTATCAGTTTGTCTGTGTCTGTCTGTCAGTCTGTCTGTCTGTCAGTTTGTCTGTGTCTGTCTGTCAGTTTGTCTGTCTGTCAGTTTGTCTGTCCGTCTATCAGTTTGTCTGTCTCTGTCTGTCAGTTTGTCTGTGTCTGTCTGTCAGTTGGTCTGTCTATCAGTTTGTCTGTCTCTATCAGTTTGTCTGTCTGTGTCTACCAGTTGGTCTGTGTCTGTCAGTTTGTCTGTCTCTGTCTATCAGTTTGTCTGTCTCTGTCTGTCAGTTTGTCTATCAGTTTGTCTGTCTCTGTCTATCAGTTTGTCTGTCTGTGTGTCTGTCAGTAAATTTGTCTGTCTCTGTCTATCAGTTTGTCTGTCTCTGTCTATCAGTTGGTCCGTCTCTATCAGTTTGTCTGTGTCTGTCTATCAGTTTGTCTGTCTCTGTCTATCAGTTGGTCCGTCTCTATCAGTTTGTCTGTCTCTGTCTATCAGTTTGTCTGTCTGTGTGTCTGTCAGTAAATTTGTCTGTGTCTGTCTATCAGTTTGTCTGTCTCTGTCTATCAGTTGGTCCGTCTCTATCAGTTTGTCTGTCTCTGTCTATCAGTTTGTCTGTCTCTGTCTGTCAGTTTGTCTGTCTGTGTGTCTGTCAGTAAATTTGTCTGTCTCTGTCTGTCAGTTTGTCTGTCTCTCCCATATCTTGCTGTACATATGTACATCATGTAAAAAGATGCTGGGAGTTGGAGGACGTGTGTGTAGAGGGTAGAGAATGGTAAATAGTACGAAAATAGCTAAAGGTTGTGACCGCTGAGTGTGGGGTAAATATTGAGTCTTCACCATATATTGTCAGATTCTTTTGTTTGTACTTTGTCTGCACATGTTATTAGAGGCGCGGTCGGCCGAATTCATTCAGTTAGTGCCGGAGTCAGTGTCAGTCTGTCTCTTTTTCTGTGTCTCTGTCTCTCAGTCTCTGTCTCTCTTGAGACTTCGCCCCTGTTCCCCCGTCCCTCCCATCACGCTCAACCTTTTCTCTCTCATCGCATTCCCCCCCCCCCTCTCTCTCTCTCTCTCTCTAAATATATATCTCACCTCTCTCTCTCTCTCTCTCTCTATATATATATATATATCTTACCTCCGTCTCTCTCTCTCTCTCTCTCTCTCTCTCTCTCTCTCTATATATATATATATATATATATAAATATATATATATCTTACCTCCGTCTCTCTCTCTCTCTCTCTCTCTCTCTCTCTCTCTCTCTCTCTCTATATATATATATATATATAAATATATATATCTTACCTCCGTCTCTCTCTCTCTCTCTCTCTCTCTATATATATATATATATATATATATATCTTACCTCCGTCTCTCTCTCTCTCTCTCTCTATATATATATATATATATATATATATATATCTTTCCTCTCTCTCTCTCTCTCTCTCTCTCTCTCTCTCTCTCTCTGTGTGTGTGTGTGTACAAGTGAGTGAATGAATAATTGACAGACAGACAGACAGACAGACAGACAGACATAGACGGAGACAGACAGAGACAGAGAGAGAACCCGAGGAAAGCTTAAACCTGCATGATGCAGCGTTAATATTAACATTTGTTGGAAGGCTGGGCCACATAGTTCAGCAGTACACTCTGCAAACGATGTTAATCTGTCCTCATAATTCATTTCCCTCAAACGTGGTAGTAGTAGTTGTTACTGGTATTTCTAAAGCACACTTTTGCACGTATATCACCATGAAAAATTAACGAAATACCCCAATGAGAACAGGTCTGCACATTATACAAAGGAATCGTGTCAACGGGTCAGCATGGAACCGTTTATGTGCCTTTCATCCCTGTGATCTGCCTGAACCTGGTGAGAAATGTTCTTTGCCGCATGCTCGCAATACCGTCTCAGTGTTATTTCTCTGTTTCCATCAATCGGGCCTTTTCATTTTAGAGCGCCAGAAAGCTGTATAAGCTGTCGTTAATTTCCGAAATAAAACCTTGTTGATACCCACCCATATATATATATATATATATATATATATATATATATATATAAAGTGTTCGAAAGTGTTGTGGTTCGATTCCAAGGGAGAGGGGAGCAGACAGGGGGATATAGGATCGACTAATGATGCACACCCTCACTCACTCGCTCTCCTCACACCAATAGCAGGGCCACATGGAGTGGTTTTTATAGAGTGTTTACTTTACAATACAGCACACACATTAAACAGTTCACCCTGCTTAGCAAAAGCAACTTTAAGCAACACACACTAAAGCAGCACACACTGCCTACTTAAGTACTTCCTACAGCTGGGGCGGGTGAGCACAGCTGACCAAAGATGGCCGACTAGGGAGTGTGGGTGCTGGAGGGTGGAAGGTGGGAGGCTGGCGTGGTGTCGGCGCTACCTCAAAGATTGGACTTTGGATAGAGCGGGAAGGGAGATAAGGGATTGTGCCCATCCCAGAAGTGCATTATTGTTTTAAACAAGATGACTGGAAAGAACTGAATTTTTCCTATTTTTATGCCTAATTTGGTGTCAACTGACAAAGTATTTGTAGAGAAAATGTCAATGTTAAAGTTTAACACACACACACACACACACACACACACACACACACACACAGACAACCGAACACCGGGTTAAAACATAGACTCACTTTGTTTACACAAGTGAGTCAAAAAGCTATGTTATTAAACGTCCGAAGCGCCATGGCCGGATTCAGCAGGCACTGGACTTGTGATCCAGTGGTCGCCAGTGAGCAGGGTTCGAGGCCCCGTTTTGGCATGGTGCTGTGTTTAAGGGGAAGACACTTCAGCCCTGTTTTCCTCACTCCACCCAGGTTTTGATGGTCATCCGGACTTGGGTTGGGGAAGGTTAATACAGCTGAAGGAGAGGACTGGGCCCCGCCTCACTGTGCCGGGCACTAGACAATGATTATTAATTCATTGTCCGATGCCGTGAAAGGCTATGGGACCAGTCACCACAGTCTCCTAGCTTTTCAACAACAAATCTTTTTTGTATGCACCATAGTCTCCTAGCTTTTCAACACCAACAACAAATCATTTTTGTATGCACCATAGCCTCCTAGCTTTTCAACACCAACAACAAATCTTTTTTGTATGCACCATAGTCTCCTAGCTTTTCAACACCAACAACAAATCATTTTTGTATGCACCATAGCCTCCTAGCTTTTCAACGTCAACAACAAATCATTTTTGTGTGCACCACAGTCTCCTAGCTTTTCAACATCCACAATAAAAAAAATATAAGAAAATGTATGGTCGTGATGGTGATGTGGTGGTGTTTTTGTTTTGATTTTTTTTTTTTTTTTTTTTTTTTTTTTTGATTTGACGCCAACTCTTGACTGACTCACGGACAATGTAATTCTTATTGTTTCATCTTCTTCTTCTTCTTCTTCTGCGTTCACTCGTATGCACACGAGTGGGCTTTTACGTGTATGACCGTTTCTACCCCGCCATGTAGGCAGCCATACTCCGTTTTCGGGGGTGTGCATGCTGGGTATGTTCTTGTTTCCATAACCCACCGAACGCTGACATGGATTACAGGATCTTTAACGTGCGTATTTGATCTTCTGCTTGCATATACACACGAAGGGGGTTCAGGCACTAGCAGGTCTGCACATATGTTGACCTGGGAGATCGTAAAAATCTCCACCCTTTACCCACCAGGCGCCGTCACCGTGATTCGAACCCGGGACTCTCAGATTGAAAGTCCAACGCTTTAACCACTCGGCTATTGCGCCCGTCGTTTCATCTTCTATTCTTAAGGCGTTCAGTGCACCAAATCCCAAATCCGGGCAGTTCATATTCTATGCAAACCACAAAACCCAACCGTTCTATCCATCTTATCACTGCTTGTCCATTGCTGATGAGTTCCACTATTTGTTTGTACGCCCCCTTTTTAAAAGCATCAGACAAAACTGTTGGTATAGATATCATAAAACCCGCCCACACTCCATTAAATTCTACTGTTTTCTACATATATATATATATATATATATATATATATATAGATAGATAGATATATAGATATATATATAGATATATATATATATATATATATATATAGAGAGAGAGAGAGAGAGAGAGAGAGAGAGAGAGAATAGTGTTACAACTTAGATCAATTGTTTCCTCTATTCGTCGTTATTCTTCATTAATATTTTGTCTATTAACAGCGGACAAAAAATTGTTTATTGTAAATGGAAAACTACTTGTTAATCTATATTTGAATTTGTGATCGAATGTACTTCTTTGTAATTTTTGACCTTGCTCATTTTGTTTGTGTGGTGTGTGTGTAAATGATGAATGTATATAACGTTTCAATGCCCCCCTACGGGCGCACGAAGTAAACTTCAATGCTGGCCTTGCTTCCAGCATATAAGGTCTGACCATTTTGCACCCTTACTTGGCACAGACAAGAGCTGTGTAGTTTTCCCAGCGATACAGATATGCGGTATCCATTCCATCCATGATGAGGGATGACGTCTTTCTGTTGTGTGGTCCCCAGACAGGGAGCCGTGCTGGTCATGGCGCTCTGTGCTGGCCGTCACTCTGTGCTGGCCGTCACTTCACATGGCGCTCTGTGCTGGCCGTCACTCTGTGCTGGCTGTCACTTCACATGGCGCTCTGTGCTGGCTGTCACTCCACATAGCGCTCTGTGCTGGCCGTCACTTCACATGGCGCTCTGTGCTGGCCGTCACTTCACATGGCGCTCTGTGCTGGCTGTCACTTCACATGGCGCTCTGTGCTGGCCGTCACTTCACATGGCGCTCTGTGCTGGCTGTCACTCTGTGCTGGCCGTCACTTCACATGGCGCTCTGTGCTGGCTGTCACTTCACATGGCGCTCTGTGCTGGCCGTCACTTCACATGGCGCTCTGTGCTGGCTGTCACTCTGTGCTGGCCGTCACTTCACATGGCGCTCTG
>NC_134902.1:41960736-41988236 GCF_041734735.1 Babylonia areolata | reverse complement strand
AACAACAACAACAACAACAAGAAACTCAACAGGAAAGGGGCCTTGAGAACAGAATTAGTGACCTTGAAAAGAACTTAAATGAGGATGACGTGCCCCTTTTGGGAGATTTAAAGGCTCAGTTGCAACAGATCAGGGACTCTCGGATCGAAGGCATGGCAGTGCGATCTAAAGTATGATGGATAGACCAAGGAGAAAAAGTAAATAAATATTTTTGTAACCTTGAAAAGAGAAATTTCTTAGATAAATCGGTACCTTTTCTAGAAGTAAGTAATGGAAATGTAGTTTCAGACCAGGAAGGCATTATGAATGAAATAAAAAGATATGTAGAATTATACAGTTTTCAAGAGTTATGTGATATTAACCCCCCAGCTAAACTTCCTGCTTCACCTGTTCTGACTCACGATAAAAGTGAGTCCATTGAGGGATTGATCACCTTTCAGGAAACAGCTGCTGCCTTGAAACCCTTTAAGAGCCCCTGCCCTGATGGATTTACAATAGAATTTTAAAAGTTTTTCTTTGTTGCCATCGGAAGCTTTCTTGTGCGCTCTGTTAATGAGGGTTTTTCTAAAGGGCAGTTATCAATAACACAACATCAAGGAAACATTACATGTATTCCAAAAGAATGAAAACCAAAACGGTTCATCACGAACTGGCGCCTTAATTCTCTGCTTGGCACCGCATACAAGATAGCTTCTGCTTGTATTGCTAACCGGTTTAAAAGGGTGCTGCCATTGATTATACATGAAAGCCAAAAGGTTTTTTTTTTAAAGGCCGCTAATATAATATCCATTTGCTTTATGACACATTGTTATATGCCGAAAAAGAAAACATTCCTGGGATGTTCCTTTTGACTTTGAAAAGGCATTTGACAGTGTTTCTTGGTCTTTCTTGCAGAAATGTTTCCTTTTTTTTTTAGGTTTGGGCCAGACATGATCAATTGAATAAAAACATTTTACTCAGATATCACTACATGTATTTCAGTTAATGGCCAGTATTCCCCTTGGTTCTCCATAAAAAAGAGGGGTAAGGCAAAGAGATCCTTTTTCACCATACCTGCACCTTATTTGTGCTGGAATCCTGTCAGTTATGATTCGTAATAATACTCACATTAGAGGAATCAAAATTAAAGACAAAGAAAAATCTTCTGTCTCAGTTTGCTAATGACACGTCTTTATGTCTAGATGGAAGTGACAGGTCGTTTAATGAAGCGGTATCCATTCTCACTAAATTTTCATAAATATCAGGTTTAAAAATAAATTTCGATGAAAGCCAAGTAATATGGTTTGGAAGTAGAAAAAAATTGTGGTATTGAATACATGAGATGAAAATTTTGGCTGAGATACATTTAAAGTTTTGGTAATACTAGCTGTATTGTTGATATGAATTATGAAGAACTTTTTGCATTGAAGAGAGTCCTGGCTTCATGGAAGAAGCGACAGATAACACCTTTTGGAAGAATAACAGTAATTAAGACCTTAGTTTTCTCCATAATTGTACATCTTTTAATTAACTTCTCTGATCCACCTGAACAACGTATTACCGCATCAGAAAAAGAATTGTTTTCATTTTTATGGAATGGTAAACCAAGTAAAATTAGAAAGTCTGTTGTATTCCAACAATACAGCGGGGTTGGTTTAAGAATGATTAACGTTAGAGCCTTTCTTGCTTCCATGAAGATAAGCTGGTTGAGAAGACTCATACCTGAATCTAGTTGGAAGACCCTTACTACTAATATGCATCCAGTGTTGACCAATATTGAATATTTTGGTGCAGAGTATGCAAATGTTGTCATACAAAGAACAGATAACCCATTTTGGAAGGACGTAATGAAACATTACACACACAAAAAAAAAAACTGTCAATGAACTGTTGTCCAGTTTCTGTACATGATTTTATGGCAGAATGTATCCATTACAATATGAATATACTAAGCGACAGAAGGGTAATTTACGTACAAAGATGGTGTGATTACAAGATTTGTTTTGTTAAGCAGTTGGTAAACAATAATGTTAATTTTGACATATGATGAATTCTCGCTTGGCTTTCCAGGTTTAAGAACGAATTTTCTTGTTTTTGAAGGCATTGTGAATGCAATACACAATTACCGCCAAAGGTTTAATGTAGTTCTAACAAAGTTTTAGACAGTAAAACGTGGTTCTACATTAAGAAGGGAACAATTTTTTGCAAAATGCGTTGAATTAAAACAAAGCTACTCCAGCTGCAGTTACAAAGTGGAACAACTTATTTGACAGTCTCAACTGGAAACATTTTTTTTCTCATTGCCAGAAGGTCTCTCCAGATGTACAGATAAGATGGTTTCAAACCAAGCTTTTGTACAGATTATTACCAACTCAGAGACATCTATTTTTGCATAGACAATCTGAATCTCCTATTTGTAATTTTTGAGACCAAGATGAGCAGCCAATTGCTCATATGTTTTATGACTGTTTATTGTTCAAGAGTTTTGGACAGTGTTGCAGCAGATCTTGAAGGAGAGATGCCAGCATTGTGAAAACTTTGAGATATTAAGGAACTTGTTTTGTTTGGTATAAAAGATAATTTGCAGACAGATAAAGTGATGGATCTGGTTCTACTTCTGGCTAAATATTACATTTACAGATGCAAATTGCAAAATGTTCAGCCAGTTATACAAGCTTTTATCGCTGTTATGAGAAAAAGATATACTGAAGAACGGTACATAGCAAATATTAGCAGTTCAAGAAGACAGTTTGAGGAATGCTGGCACATCTTCCTTCCTATCATTAATTAAATCCCCTTTGTCCACTATAATCTTTGTTGTGTACATATTATCCTCACCTGCTCCCTTGGTGCTACCATGAAGGCTTTAATAATATGTATTTAATTACAATATGTGCTTTCCTACAATTGAGGCTTTTGTTTAAGTGCAGTAAGATATTTACTTCTTTTTTTTTCTTCGTTTTTTGTGAACATCTGTTTGCATGAATTAAGCACGAAATGGTGAGACTAGGGAAAACCGCTTAACGTGGAGTGTGGGTAGTAGGTGTGTGTGCGCGAGCGCGCGCGCGTGTGTGTGTATGTGTGTGTGTGAAAGAGGGGAGAGGGCGGGAGGGCAACGGGTGAATAGTTGAGAAGTATGAGAGAGAAATGAAACATTGGATCAAGGGATGAGAGGTGTGATCACACTTCTCTGTGAAACACATTGATGTTGATGATGATAATGTGTTCATATATATATATATATATATATATATATATATATATATATATATATATATATAATCTTTTGCTTAAATGTTTCATTTATTCTTTCTGCTTGTTTTGATGACTTGAGAGTATGCACGTGTACAATGCAAATGTAAAATAAAATAAAAAGTTCTTTAAAAAATAATAATGAATCAAATTAGTGAATGAAGAAATGGAAATGAATTTTTAAGAAAGGATTTTATCTAAAAAAATAAAATAAAATAAAAAATGAATAAGCAAATAGATACAGAAATAAAACGAAATGTAAAAAAAAAATAACAACGTCAATAATAACTAACTAAATAAGCTAATAAATGTTGATTAACACACACACACACACACACACACACACACACACACACACAACAAATATGCAGTGACTGTTTGCAGAGAGGGTGCTGGGGGAGGGGGGGAGCAGGGAGCATTTTCGTTTGACAACTCACTGGCATCAAGGCGGTCAGCTTGTCGCGTGCATTGAACAGTGCTCACTCCATTGGGCCTTCAGCAAAGTGAGAGCTGTATGATCAATGATTTCTCTGTTGCAATGGGAAATCATTCACCACTTTGTCTTTACTTTAGGACTATGACTCTCAACCGAGGAGGCAACATTGCACTGGCTCTTTGTGCTGCAGCCTTGGGGGCTAGTTGGCCTTTGGGAACCATCCCAACGCCGAGAGAGTGGGGATGTAACTTGGGCAAGACACTCTCCACCATAATTAAATTCTAGCCCAGATAGTTGGGACAGCAGTTACCTCCTCCGCTCTTCTGACTGTCATGGTCGAACACGACTGACTATCCAACATATCACACATACTCCATTGCACTTTGTGCCAGTTGTGACACCGTTGACACTTGACGTGCTGGGTATCGTCGGACACCGTTGACACTTGACGTGCTGGGTATCGTCGGACACCGTTGACACTTGACGTGCTGGGTATCGTCGGACACTGTTGACACTTGACGTGCTGGGTATCGTCGGACACCGTTGACACTTGACGTGCTGGGTATCGTCGGACACTGTTGACACTTGACGTGCTGGGTATCGTCGGACACCGTTGACACTTGACGTGCTGGGTATCGTCGGACACCGTTGACACTTGACGTGCTGGGTATCGTCGGACACCGTTGACACTTGACGTGCTGGGTATCGTCGGACAAGTTGAAGTGAGTGGGCGTGGCGCAAGGGAAGCGTGACAATGGAAAGACGTGCTCTGTGTGTGTGTGTGTGTGTGTGTGTGTGTGTGTGTTCGTTCTCAAGTTTAACTCTCCAACGAAAGCCCAAACGTTGCTGTGCACCCTCAACAACAGAACCGCGAGCAAATCACCACCTGTGTCATTCGACGGGATTCAGATCGAGAAAACTGAATGCCTACGCTACCTAGAAATACACTTCAACAGGATGCTGACCTTAAGAAAACATACGGAAAATACTGTTCTCAAATGCGAAAAGGGCCTTTCAGTCTTAAAAGCAATGGCAACTAAAGGTATTGAACAACGCCACCTCTTCCTGCTATACCAATCACTCGTCCTCAGTGTGATCGACTACGGACTTTGGCTAACAACACCATCTCAAAGCAACCTCCTACAATTAGAAAGAGTTCAAAACGAAGCTATGAGGCTGATCCTTGGAACAACAAAAGAAACGCCCACAAAAACCATGTGATACCTGCTTGACCTTCCTTCAGTGCAGGCCAGAAACAAGTTAGAACAGGTTAAGACCGACTTCAAAGCATTAGAAAACCCTCAAAACCCACTGCATGACGCAGTCAAAGAACCAAAAGGCAGCCGTCTAGGACGAGGAAGATCATGGATGGGGCAAGCAGAAGACACAATCCAGCTAGTATGCCGACTACAAGACCTGAAAGAAACAAAAGAATGGGAGAAAAACCCCGAAAACCTCAACCGTCTATTCAACACAGCCATTTCACCCACTCTAGGAAGACTTTGTCGGGAATGGCCAGAGGGCAAAACTGATGCGGACGTGAAGCTACTCACAGAAGAAAGCGGTAAATAAGAGGACATCATCATATACACAGATGGCTCAGTCACCAAAGACCAATCCGGTTGGGGATTCACTGCGAAACAAAATGGAAAAAACAGTTAGAATGCTGCCTACAAAGTCACAACCTCCAGCCTAACGATGGAAGTAGAAGCTCTTGACACATGCCCTCCAGTGGCTATCGTCCATCCATACGCCCGGAAACCAACATGCCATGATTCTAACCGACTCAATGAACCTCATACAGAAAATTGAAAACGGAATGGGAAGCCCAGAGTGGCATAAGGCAATGCGCAATTTTCAGATTAAAAAACTCACATGGTCATACTGCCCGGGACATGCAGGTGTTAAGGGAAATGAGCGAGCTGACAGACTTGCTGGTAACGCAACACCAACGAGCGGCCTACATCTAGGAAAATCGGAAATCCTCAAAAGTCAAAGAATATAAAAAAAGAACAGGTACAAGGCCATCATCGAACGCCTCAAAGAAATAAAAGCAGAGAGAGGGAGCGGCGGTAAGTCCAACATGAAAGGTAGAGCACGATGCTTTGCAAATCAAACAAATATCGGCATCATTTCCAAACCAACATTGCGCAAATTTCTTCAAAACGGAAGAGTCTCTGTGGGCTTTTCCAAATGCAATAGACTGAGCAACACACTATACGCCACGTTCTTGGCATCAGAGATCTTTTCCCATCCCTCTTGCGGCCAACCAGTGGCAGCCTCTGTGCGTGTGTGTATGTGTGTATGTGTGGGTCTGTGTGTTTGAGTGCGTTTGTGCATGCGCGAGGGTGTAAGTGTACACGAGTGTCAGGAGAGTTCTGTGCACGTGCGTATGTATGTGTGTGAGGGGGAGGTGGGGGTGCGGGGGGAGCGGGGGGGGGTAGAGGATGAGGTATGTGAGTGTATGCATGCCTACACTGTGGGAGCAACGGGATATTGGAACGTGCGGGTGTGTGTGTGTGTATATATATATATATATATATATATATATATATATATATATATATATCTTTGTATATATGTGTGGGGGGTTGGGGGTGGGGAATATGGGCGTATGTGTGTGTGCTTGTACAAGTAAGTGTTCGTGTGTGTGTGTGTGTGTGTGTGTGTGTGTGTGTGTGTGTGTGCCGTGGAAGCTGCGATACGTAGCCTAGAAATGAGTGTGTGGAGGAGGGGGGTAGAGGAGGTGCAGGGTAATGTGTGTGTGTGTGTGTGTGTGTGTGTGTGTGTGTGTGTGTGTGTGTGTGTTGGAGCTAGGGTTATTTGACTGTGCTTTCATATCTGTGAAACTACATGTTTGGTGCATATCTGTTATGCATGTGTGGGTGTATGTGTGAATGTGTCTTCATGTTTTACATTTATTTGCTTATTTATCATCATTGTTGTCTGATTTATTTATTTATTATTATTATTACTACCTTTTTATATTATAATTATTATTTATATATTTATTTATTTACTTATTTATGTACGCTTATCTTTTATTTATTCACCTTTTTTTCTCAAGGACTAAGCGCGTTGGGTTACGCTCTGGTCAGGCATCTGCTTGGCAGATGTGGTGTAGCGTATATGGATTTGTCTGAACGCAGTGACGCTTCTTTGAGCTACTGAAACAGAAACTCTCTAGTTTAACGTCTTTTCACTGTCAGTGATATCAGACGAGGGTAGGGAAAAAAAATCAGGGAGGGAACACAAATTACTGTGTACGCAGCGAGTATGTGAAAGTACTTGTGTGTGCGCGTGTGTGCGCACATGTGTGTGTGTGTGTGTGTGTGTGTGTGTGTGTCTGTGTGTGTCTGTGAAGTCAAGTCAAGATTTTATTTCATGATGGTAAATTGATAAGCAGCAATTGCTTTTTTACATCAAGCCATCAATGAAAATAACGAAAAAAAAAATAAAAAGAAGGGAAAAAAATGAAGAGAGAGAGAGAGAGAGAGAGAGAGAGAGAGAGAGAGAGAGAGGAAACAAGCAGATGAAGAGCAACAATAACAACAAAACGCATATATATATATATATATATATATATGTATAAAGAATATTGTGATAAATACACAATCGCATTTCCATTTACACACATACACACACACACACACACACACACACACACACACACACACACACACACACCACTGAACACAAATTCTCGGACACAATTACACCATGCCCATCCCATCCACATCCACATGTTCCCCCATATAGTGCAAAATACTTGCCAACACAAGCATATACAAAACATTTCACAATTAGAGTGTGTGTGTGTGTGTGTGTGTGTGTGTGTGTGTGTGTGTGTGTGTGTGTGTGCTGTGTTACACATAAAAAGTGATTGATTGAAATTTTGTTTAAAAAATAAAAAAACATAACATCTTTCAAACGAAAAAGTAACAACTATAACAGCGAACCAACTGAACTATTTGAAAAACACAGACTAAAACGAACAGTCTGAGTACATTTGCACGAACAGTTGCCCAGAAAACTGAATGAATACTGGTCTGAATATGCTGTTGAACACCAGAGGTTTGGAGCATCATTCATGACACTATGTCTGTGTAAGTTATGGAGACTCATTTACTTTTTTTTCATTTATTTTATAGTTTTTTTGTTGTTGTTTTTCAGCTGCGTTTACTATAAGTCTCTATCATTTATTCAGAAATCGTGTTGAATTTGTTGATCACATTTTGGTTCACTCTTTGCTAACCATTGAGTACAATAAACACCAAACATCAGAAATCGATAGCCTGTTCATTTTACGCCCAGAAAAGTTTATTGCAGTTATTTGTATGCTAGATGTTCTTATATTGATTATTTCCCTCTGCCATAAAAAATCGCTTGGCAAATAGGCAGTGAAATCCATAATGATGCCCGGCACTGAAGAGGTTTTTAATGTGGAATGAGAACAAGATGGGGGAGAGGGAGAGGAAAGGGAACAGAGAGGGTGGGAGAAAGAGAGACAAACAATGACAGATACAGAGAGACAGAGAGTAATAAAGACAATGTGGCGGAGAGAGAGAGGGAGGGAGAAAGAGAGACAAACAATGACATACAGAGAGACAGAGAGTAATAAAGACAATGTGGCGGAGAGAGAGAGGGAGGGAGAAAGAGACAATGACAGATACAGAGAGACAGAGAGTAATAAAGACAGACACTGAGGCGGAGAGAGAGAGGGAGGGAGAAAGAGACAATGACAGATACAGAGAGACAGAGAGTAATAAAGACAGACAATGTGGCGGAGAGAGAGAGGGAGGGAGAAAGAGAGACAAACAATGACAGATACAGAGAGACAGAGAGTAATAAAGACAGACACTGAGGCGGAGAGAGAGAGAGTGAGGGCCACAGAGAGACAGAGACATAGATACACAAAGACAGAAAATCAGAGACAGGGACAGAGACATAGAAAGACAGTGACAGAGTGAGAGACAGAGAAAGACAGAGACAGAGACTGAGAGTCAGAGAGAAAGACAGAGACACACAGAGACAGACAGACGCAGAAAGGAGAGGGAGGGACCCGGAGAGAGAGAGAGAGAGAGAGAGAGAGAGAGAGGGGCACGGGGAAAGACTGAGAGAGATTGACTACTCGTTTTCCGCAAATCGTGAAATGAGAGAGGGATTGGGGAGACAGGGGGAGGAGATAAAGAAGACAGGGTAAGACAGACAGACAGGCAGAGACAGAGAGAAAGACAGACAGAGGGACACACACAGAAAGAGAGAGACAGAGACAAAGATGCAAACGGACGAAAAGAGACAGACCCCAAAAGGGATAGAGAAAGGGGTGGATAGGGAGAGAGAGAGAGAGAGAGAGAGAGAGAGAGTGAAACAGACAGAAGACAGACAGACAGACAGACAGACATCCAGAAAAAGAAATGGAAGCGAGCGGGGAATGGTGATGGCTTTGTCGAAGGGCAGTCATCTGTTTCGGGAAGTCGTTTTGTGTGGTTTAAAAGCTGAAGTTTTGTGTGGTTTAACAGCTGAGGTTTGGATGATCCACCACGTGAGATGGGGAAACATAGAGAGGGTGTGTAGGGAGACAGACATTGAGAGGGAGAAGGAGAGAGGGGAAGGGTGAGAAAGATCGAGGAAGGAAGAGATGAGAGAGAGATGAGAGAAAGAGTCGAAAAGAAAAGACAAAATTCTTTGTTTCCGAGGAAAACGAGAAAGCACTTATGCGTGGTTTATTTTTCAAATCTCGTCGCCACTTCTGATTAGGGTCTACACTACACAAAAACTAGATATGAACTGCATGACCATGATGGAAATAACATATATACAGATGGGTAGTACACTCATCAAAATGTAACGATGGACAAGTATACTGACAGGGATACACATAGAAATGATGAGGTGTGTGTGTGTGTGTGTGTGTGTGTGTGTGTGTGTGTGTGTGTGTGTGTGTGTGTGTGTCTGTGTGTGTGTCTGTGTGTGTCTGTGTGTGTGTGTGTGTGATATACATTTATTATTTTAGTATTCTAGAAATATAAAAACAGTAGGAAGAAAAAGAGGATATTGACGGGAATATATCGTAACGGAACATTTTTATATTATTTATATCATAAAATCAAATGGAGATCGTATGCAGTTGAGATGAAATAAAAATCGCACATGAAAACAATATTTCCCCCAATTCTAAGTTTTGCTTATGGCAGTGATCAAAAAGGATTGTGTGTCCTTTGGAAAGACGTGTATTTTCCTCCTCATTTCTTCATCCCAAACAGGTGTCAGTGGGTACCGGACTTGCATTGGGAAAAATGAAAACGGCAGAACGAGAGGACTGGGCCCCGTGTTCCTATGCCGAGCGCAAGACGCAGTGGATAGAATAGAATGTTTTGTTGTCATAAAACCTGAAGTTTTACACCACACACACACACACACACACACACACACACACACACAATATATATATATATATATATATATATATATATATATATATATATACATAGAGAGAGAGAGAGAGAGAGAGAGAGAGAGAGAGAGAGATACGTGCACATAATGAAAGGAAACATTCGTGAACAAATTTCATCAGCCTTGGCTGTAAATCTTTTTTTTTATTAAGATCAGTTCGCTAGGCTTAACATTTGGACGACATATATCGTTTAAGAATCTGTTTATGTAAATATTGGATTTAACGCAATTGTCTTAAAGATATATCTCGTCTTCTAAATTCTTATAGGCAGCACACATTTGCTCTTTCGGTGTATTTTTCATACCTGCCGTGTTCGATCTGAAAGTCATGAGCGCCGATTTGTAACATAGTCAGTGCTTGTCTGTGTTGTATAATTGCTGTATATTTTTTCAATATGGTTCAGTTTCAAAATCAGTGACAGCGTTCTTGTAAAATTCTAATTTAGGTGAACTGTTTTGTTTCCGTTCTCAAAATTTTACATATTAATTTTCCATCTTCGTGGATGTAGCATACTTTAATCGTTTGACACTAAAAGTAAGAGTGGATGTGAATTCACTGCTCCGATGGCAAAAGGTTGTGAGATATTTTCAAAGTTCGCAAGGCAAAGGAAAATGTTGCCCATCTGAAAATTCTACAGAAAACCCGCTTTGGCAGGGGAGAAACGACCAGACTGGATGCGTAGTGACATTGAGCTCTCCCGAGAGAGCAGATAAAATTTAACGTGTTTTTGAGGAGGAATTTTGTTTAATGTCCCGTCACACATATCGGTGATTGAAGACATTTTGTTAAAGTATTTATGAATACATTTGAGTATTATAGGTTAGAAGGGGTGGGAGATGTGAATGAATGGAGGGTTGGGGGAAATTGGGCAAATGAGGGTGAAATGTGGGTGAAGTTTCAAAAAAAGAAAAAATTCTAAATACAATTACAGGAAATTACTTAAAGGATTTCGTAAAAGAGAAGTCGTTAAACTGACAAGCGAAACAACTGATAATGAATGCAAAAAGTCAAAAACATCAACGTTCTCAGTCACTTGTGAAGACACACTTTCGTGTACTTAAGGCTTCATCAAGCTACAGTCAAAAATTATATGCTCAATTGTAAGGTTACTAAAGCATATGCACTTGACATTAGAACAATACTTGGTCCGTAATGAATTTGATAAGTCTGAGAGCTAAACTCAGAATTGGTCTGCGAATCGGACCAAAGTCTGAGAGTCAACTGACGAGGTTTTAGACTTGAATTCAAGCACCTATAAAAGTCTCTTTCTGGTATATTGCTTATTTCCTTGTATGACAATTGGCAATATACTTTTATACTATCTATATGATTTTTTGCTCCCCTTTTTGCTGCCCTGTCTGCTTGGTCGTTATAAAATAATCCAGTGTGGGATGGTAGCCAACAAAAATCAACATTTGTACCCTTCACAAATAGGGAGTGCAATAAATACCTAATTTCAAACAGTAAATCTTCTCTTTGATTATTCTCAAAAAGGAGCAAACTTTTTAAAACAGATTAAGAATCAACACAAAATAGGATATTACTTACTATGATTGGTATATCAACAAGATGATTTAAAGCCATAAGGATGGCTACTAGTTCAGCTGTAAAATTTGAATGTCCCTTACCTAAATAATATGATTTTTTCTGTTTTTAGGTCAGGAATAACAAAAGCAGATCCTGCACTGCTATCATCCAGGACCGAGCCATCAGTGTAAACTTTTAAATGATAATCAAAATTTTCTTCTAATTCAATTCAATTCTGACAGATGCTGCTATTATATGTGGAGATTCTCCTTTTGTTGTGTCAAAAGCACATATGTTCACACGTGTTTTTGATACTGTCCTTCAGTGGACGGTGTTCTTAATATTTATTTGTTTCCTCTTTTGTATCTATCTATCTATCTGTCTGTCTGTCTATCTATCTATCTATCTGTCTATCTACCTTTCTTTCTTCTTCTTTCACTTTTCTTTCCTTCTTCTTTCTTTTTAAAACAAAAATTTCTACTGTGTTTCCCTTAACTCTTTTTTCATTTCATTCTTTCTATTTCCAGTTATTCTTCATCACTGTCTGTGTGTTTCAGACCATCGTCAAATTTGTGTGTATGGGAACTGCGTTTCTGAAAAAGAAATTTGAGGTAAGCGAGTTTTGTTTGATTGCTTATGTGTGTTTGCCTTTATTATTTCAAGAGTTGGGACTTGTGCGTTTGTCTTTCTGATTTCAAGAGTTGGGACTTATGTGTTTGTCTTTATTATTTCAAGAGTTGGGACTTGTGTGTTTGTCTTTATGATTTCAAGAGTTGGGACTTGTGTGTTTGTCTTTATGATTTCAAGAGTTGGGACTTGTGTGTTTGTCTTTATGATTTCAAGAGTTGGGACTTGTGTGTTTGTCTTTATTATTTCAAGAGTTGGGACTTGTGTGTTTGTCTTTATGACTTCAAGAGTTGGGACTTGTGTGTTTGTCTTTATGACTTCAAGAGTTGGGACTTGTGTGTTTGTCTTTATGATTACAAGAGTTGGGAATTGTGCGTTTGTCTTTATGATTTCAAGAGTCGGTGCATTCACTCTTGTGCTGTTCAAATGATATTTTGCAGACTGGATGTTTTCTTTAAAGTATGTAGAACACTAATTTCTGTTGATACATTTTCATCACTCAACCATTTCCTTTGTTCGTTCTTTTTTTTCTTTGTTTCGTTCTTTTTTCTTTGCTTGCTTGTTTGTTTGCTTCTCTCTTTGTTCCTTTCTTCCCTGCAACACTCGGCATTTACAAGTTGAGGGGCAGAACACTTGATTTATAAGTCAAGGGATTGTTTATGGAAAGGAAGAATGTGGAACTCTCTGACGAAAGACCTGTTCTGAGAATAAAGGATTTGAATCTCAGATACACTGACTTGGATTACGTTGTCAGGAGTTAGATTACAAATACAGTCAATGAATCATTATTAGGGGTTAGATTACAAAGATATTCATTGCCGGGTCTCAGTTAACATCACAATAGCCAGCTAAATGTGTGCATTCAACTGTGTTACATCTACCTTGAAGATCACACACACACACGCACGCACGCGCATATGTAAATGACTAAATAGATAAATCAAGCATATATATATATATATATATATATATATATATAGAGAGAGAGAGAGAGAGAGAGAGAGAGAGAGAGAGGGAGAGAGGGAGACAACATACTAGATAGACAGACAGACAGACGGGTATGACTAAACAAGCACCGGTGCTACATGAGGTAAAAATAACATTCCCTTTCGTTACCCCCGACAGGTGCTTGACGCCTTCATCCACTCATAGCTAGCTAGATAGACAGACTGACAAACAGGTAGGCAACTAGATAAACAGACAGACAGACAGACATATAGACAGATAAATAGGTATGACTAAGTAAGCACTGGTGCTACACGGGGTAAAAACCCCACACCCAACAACAGCAGCAGGCACTCCCTGTCTCTACTATTCGTATATCTCTTTTCAATGAAACTTTGTGCAGTGATGAATGTAAATTGATAAGGAATCTTTTTTTCTTCTTTTTTTCTTTTTCTTTTTCTTTTGCTGTTTCTTTTTATTTTGCTGTTTCTTTTTTTGTGTGATGGAAAATGATGTGTGTATTTGCCTGATTGCTTGTATGGTATTTTGTTGTAGATTTTTGTTGCTGTTGCTTAAAAAACCCTTTTTGAGATTACTCTTTTTGTTTATATGTTGTGTGTTTTAATCAAAGACGTCGATGTATAACGTTTCTATGCCTCCCGAGGGTACATGAAGTAAGCTCCTTGCCTTGCCTTGCTTTGCTTTGCGTTTCCCCCGACAGGTGTTTGACGCCTTCATCGTCATCTCGTCCTTCGCCCTGGACTTCGTCTTCCTGGACAGCCGTTGGTATGAGACAGGGAAGGACGCCGCCACCATCCTCGTTCTGTTGCTGCCCTGGAGGGTGGTCCGCATCGTCAACAGTCAGTCTGCACTTTCCGCCTTGGGGTGGGGTGGTGGGTTGGGGTGGTGGGTTGGGGTGGTGTGTTGGGATGGGGTGGTGGGTTGGGGTGGGGTGGGTTGGGGTGGGGTGGTGGGTTGGGGTGGTGGGTTGGGGTGGGGTAGGGTGGGGTGGGGTGGGGTGGGGTGGGGTAGGGTGGGGTGGGTTGGGGTGGGGTGGGGTAGGGTGGGGTGGGTTGGGGTGGGGTGGGGTAGGGTGGGGTGGGTTGGGGTGGAGTGGGTTGGGTTGTTGTGGTGGGTTTGGTTGGGTTGGGGTGGGGTGGGTTGGGGTGGGGTGGGTTGGGTTGTTGATGTGTTGTGTTGTGTTGGTGGCGTAATGTTGTGTTGTGTTGGTGGTGTTGTGTTACTGTGTTGTGGTGTGTTCTCTTGTGTTGTGGTATATTGTGTTGTGTTGTTGTTTTGTTGTTGTGTATTGTGTTGTTGTGGTGGTGGTGTGGTGTGGTGTGGTGTGGTGTGGTGTTATGCCGTGCCGTGCCGTGCCGTGTCATGCCGTGTCGTGTCGTGTCGTGTTGTGTTGTGTTGTCGTGTAGTGTTGTGTTGTGTTGCCATGTTGTGGTGTTGTCGTGTTAGGGTGTGTGGTTGTTGTATAGTGTTGTGTTGGTGGTGTGGTGTTGGTGTTGTGTTGGTGGTGTTGTGTTGTGTTTTGTGTTATTTTGTTGTGGTGTGGTGTGTTGTGTTGTTGTTTTTGTGTTGTCCTGTGTTGTGTCGTGTCGTGTCATGTGTTTTGATGGTGTGGTGTTGTGGTGTGTGCTGTGCTGTGCTGTGCTGTGCTGTGTTGTGGTGTGATGTGGTGTGGTGTGGTGGTGTGTTGTGGTGTGTTGTGGTGTGTGCTGTGCTGTGCTGTGTTGTGGTGTGATGTGGTGTGGTGTGGTGGTGTGTGGTGGTGTGTTGTGGTGTGTGCTGTGCTGTGCTGTGCTGTGCTGTGTTGTGGTGTGATGTGGTGTAGTGTGGTGGTGTTTTTGTTTTGTGTTGTCGTGTTGTGTTGTGTGGAGTTGTATTGTGTTGTGTCGTGTTGTGTCATGACGTGACGTGTCGTGTTATGTTGGCGTGTCGTGTTGGCGTATCGTGTCGTGTTGGCGTGGTGTGTCGTATCGTGTTGCGTTGTGTTGTGTTGTGTTGGGTTGTTGTGGTGTGTTGTGTTGATTTTTGTGTCCTGTCGTGTTGTGTCGTGTCGTGTCGTGTCGTCTTGTGTTGTGTTGTGTTGTGTTGTGTTGTGTTGTGTTGCGTTGTGTTGTGTTGTGTTGTGTTGTGTTGTGTTGTGTTGCGTTGCGTTGCGTTGCGTTGCGTTGCGTTGCGTTGCGTTGCGTTGCGTTGCGTTGCGTTGCGTTGGGTTGGGTTGGGTTGGGTTGGGTTGTTGTGGTGTGTTGTGTTGATTTTTGTGTCCTGTCGTGTTGTGTCGTGTCGTGTCGTGTCGTCTTGTGTTGTGTTGTCGTGTTGTGCCTTGCCGTGTCGTGTCGTGTCGTGTTGTGTTGTTGTTGTTGTGTTGAGTTGTGTTGTGTTGTGTTTTTGTCGTTGTTGTGTTGTCGTGTCGTGCTTGTCGTGTCTTGTCGTGTCGTGTCGTGTTGTGTTGTTGTTGTTGTTGTGTTGAGTTGTGTTGTGTTTTTGTCGTTGTTGTGTTGTCGTGTCGTGTCGTGTCGTCGTGTTGTGTTGTGTTGTCGTGGTGTTGTGTTGTGTTGTTGTTGTCTTCGTGTTCTGTTGTGCTGTTTTTGTGTTGTGGTGTATTATTTTTGTTGTTGTTGCGGTGGTGGTGTTGTGTTGTTGTTGTGTGTCGCGTTGTGTTGTGTCGTGTTGTTGTTGCTGTTGTGTTATGTTGGATTGTGTCGTGTTGTGTTGTGTCGTGTTGTTGTTGTTGTGTTATGTTGGATTGTGTCGTGTTGTTGCTGTTGTGTTATGTTGGATTGTGTCGTGTTGTGTTGTGTCGTGTTGTTGTTGTGTTATGTTGGATTGTGTCGTGTTGTGTTGTGTCGTGTTGCTGTTGTGTTATGTTGGATTGTGTCGTGTTGTGTTGTGTCGTGTTGTTGTTGTTGTTGTGTTATGTTGGATTGTGTCGTGTTGTGTTGTGTCGTGTTGTTGTTGTTGTTGTGTTATGTTGGATTGTGTCGTGTTGTGTTGTGTCGTGTTGTTGTTGTTGTGTTATGTTGGATTGTGTCGTGTTGTTGCTGTTGTGTTATGTTGGATTGTGTCGTGTTGTGTTGTGTCGTGTTGTTGTTGTTGTGTTATGTTGGATTGTGTCGTGTTGTTGCTGTTGTGTTATGTTGGATTGTGTCGTGTTGTTGCTGTTGTGTTATGTTGGATTGTGTCGTGTTGTGTTGCATTGTGTCGTGTCATGTCGTGTTGTGTTGTTGATGTTGTGTTGTGTTGTTATTGTGTTGTTGTTGTAGTATTGTGTTGTTGGTGTTGTGTTGTGTCGTGTCGTGTTGTGTGGTTATTGTGTTGTTGTTGATGTTGTGCTGTGTCGTGTTGTGTTATAATTGTATTGTGTTGTATTTATTGTATTGTGTTGTGTGTTGCATTGTGTTGTGTTGCGTTGCGTTATATTGTATTGTATTGTATTGTACTGTATTTTCACAACGGATTTCTCTGTGTGGAATTGTATTGTATTTTATTGTGTTGCGTTGTGTTGTGTGTTGCGTTGCGTTGTATTGTATTGTATTGTATTGTATTGTTCTTTTGTGTTAACGGATTTCTCTTTTGAAATTCGGGCTGCTCTCTCGAGGTTAGAGCGCGTCGATATACCGAGAGCGCCACCCGTTTTTTGTCTGCCTGCTTTTTTAATTTTTTTTATTTTTCTTAAAGTTTTCTTATCGAAGTGGATTTTTAAAATTTATTATTTCTTTTTTTGAAACAGAATTTTGCCAGGGATAACCCTTTTGTTGCCGTGGGTTATTTTGTGTGAACTATGCATGTGCATGCTGCACACGGGACCTCCGTTTATCGTCTCATCCGAATAAAGAGCGTCCGGAACACCACTCAAGGTGACTGTGGGATTCGAACCAGTGCGCTCTGATTCTCTCGTTTCCTAAGCGAAGGCGTTACCACTGGGCCAACAGTTCACTGAGAAGTGAGGGGGGCAGGAAATGGTGGTGGAGAAGGAGAGAGGTTGTCATTGTTGTTGTTGGTGGTGATGGTGGTTGGGACTTGAATTGTCAACGTGACTCTGTGCATGTGTGTGTGTGTGTGTGTGTGTGTGTGTGTGTGTGTGTGTGTGTGTGTGTGTGCGTGCGTGTGTGCGTCCTGTCTGGATGTGTTTCTGTATTTCTTTGTATCTGTTTGTCTGCGTCTGCCTGTCCTCTGTCTTTATCCCGACTCGGTCTGTTTGTTTGTCTCTGTCTCTGTCACTCTCCGTTTTACTCTGTCTTTGTCTCTCTCTCTCTCTGTTTCCTCCTCCATCTCCAACACCCCATGTCTGTCTGTCTCTATATCTCTTTCTTTCTCTTTCCTTCTCCCTCTCCAACACCCCATGTCTGTCTGTCTCTATATCTCTTTCTTTCTCTTTCCTTCTCCCTCTCCAACACCCCATGTCTGTCTCTATATATCTCTCTCTTTCCTTCTCCCTCTCCAACACCCCATGTCTGTCTCTATATCTTTCTCTCTCTTTCCTCCTCTCTCTCTAATACCCCATGTCTGTCTCTATATCTTTCTCTCTCTTTCATGTCCTTCTTTCCACTCCTTTTATACTGAGGAAACCATTATAATTGTGGACATATGTGTATATGTACGTGTATTCATGTGCGTTTATGTGTGTTTTCGTCCGTGTGTTTATGCATGGTTACATGTATTCGTGTGTGTGTGTGTGTGTGTGTGTGTGTGTGTGTGTGTGTGTGTGTGTGTGTGTTGCAGGCTTTCTGATGACGGTGAAACACAAGCACCACATCGCCATCATGACCATCAAACGAGCCAAGAAGAGGGCTGACTTCAAGAATGCCAAGCTGCAGACTTTACTCTCTGAAATCAGGGTGTGTGTGTGTGTGTGTGTGCGTGTGTGCGTGCGTGCGTGTGTGTGTGTGTGTGTGTGTGTGTGTGTGTGTGTGTGTGTATTTATATATCTGTCAGGTCAGGGGCCTTGCTACTGGTACAAGGTAACCCAGTACTACCTGCCGCATGTGAAGTCTCCCAACGACGGACCAGGCGGAGGAGGAAACCTTTCCCAACGGCTGTCAAGGCGGAAGAGGATGACCGAAGGGCAGGGGAGCTCTTATCCTTGGCTGGAACTCCTAAGAAAAAACCTGCACCTGCCGAGGCCGTCCTACGCGTGGCAGTATCTGCACCTGTGGGACTGTGAGCGTCGGTAGGCGAGAGAGCGGGGAAGGGACTGCACAACTCCTCTTCACTAAAAAAAAAAATAAAAAAAAAAAAAGTCACCTGTGCTGGTCAGGCAACCAGGCTAATGTCGGAACGACCAGCTAGCCCTTTAACACCCAGCTTTCCCAAGCCCTGCGGCGATGGAGAAGTGGTAACGGGGACAGGCAGAGGATGCTGCTGGCAGTTCCTAGTCACGACTCTGCACGCAGGCGGCTGTGGGGTGATGGTCGTCCGCCGTAGACTGGGGCAGATGCGGCGCCCGTATCCTCCCACAGTGTCAGAGCAGACCTTTTTAGGGACAGAACTGCTCTCCCCACATGGGGAAGGGGAGATAAAAGGATCCCTAAACAAAGCCTGCCTCGCCTAGTGCCTAGTAGGAAACCGCACCTACTTGGGGAATGTTCGCACCCTTTTAGACAGAGACGACAGACCAGAAAGACGCACAGCGCTCATTGCTAGAATGCTTGATCGCTACCAGGTGGACATAGCAGCCCTGAGCGAAACCAGGTCTGCCGGTGAAACCCATCTGGAGGACGTTGAGGGGGGGGGGGGGGGGCTACACCTTCTACTGCATTGGGAAGCCAGATGGCACCCCAAGAACCTCAGGCGTGGGCTTTGCCATACGAACCAAACTTGCACGACAGCTTGACAGCCTTCCACGTGGGATAAACGATAGGCTGATGACCCTGCGTCTGAAGCTGTCCAAGGATCGCTTCTCCACAGTCATCAGCTGATATGCCCCGACGATGTCCACCCCTGATGACATCAAAGAAGCTTTCTACGAGGAGCTCAGCAACACCATTTCAGCGGTAGACAGAAAGGGCAGGCTGATCATCCTTGGGGGTTTCAGTGCCCGCGTCAGCGTGGAATTCTCCTCTTGGCCAAAAGTCCTAGGACAGCACGGCACTGGCAAGTGCAACTCCAGCGGACTGCTTTTGCTCTCACTCTGCGGGCAGCATGGACTGACCAGCACCAGCACCCTCTTCCAACAAGCGGACAAGTACAGGAACACATGGATGCACCCCCGCTCCAAGCAATGGCACATGCTGGACTATGTGATTGTCCGGCAGAGGGACAGAGGTGATGTTTCTATTACACGCTGCATGAGAGGAGCAGTCTGTTGGTCGGACCATCGCCTGGTATGCAGCAAGATGAACATCAGACTTACACACAAGCTCCAACCAGTCAGGCAGAAACCCCCTAAGAAGCTGAACATCCACCGCCTCCCTGTCACCAAGGATGTGCTGCAGCAGCAAATCCAAGCAGCTCTCCAAGACATTCCTGCATCGACTGATGTAGAAGAGGTATGGAGCACCTTTAGAGATGCTGTGTACACAGCAGCAGCTGACACACTCGGCTTTGTACAGAGGAGCCACAAGGACTGGTTTGACGAGAACGACTCTGGAATCTCCAACCTCCTGAACTCACTGCATATACAGCATCAGGATCACATTTCTGATAAAGACTGCCAGAGGAAGAAGAACCAGTACTTGCAAACCAAGCAACTCGTACAGAAGAGGCTGCGTGAGATGAAAAACATCTAGTGGGAGAGAAAGTCCAAAGAGCTTCGGTCCGCTGCTGATGCTCACGACATGAAGACCTTCCATGATGGTCTCCGATCTGTGTATAGGCCGAGAGTCACAGGATCAACCCCTGTCCGAGCCTTGGACCAGACCGCCCTCCTGACAGACTAGAAAGACATCCTTGCCCGCTGGGCAGAGCACTCCAACACCCTCCTCAACAGGGACTCGTCCGTATCTGACGAGGTAATTGCAGCCCTCCCACAGCTACCAGTGAATGACTCGCTAGCTGCCCCTCCCACCAAGGCCGAGACCCGGAAGGCCCTGAAGCTGACAACGTCAGGAAAATCACCAGGAGCGGATGGAATCCAGGCTGCCAAGTATGGAGGCGAGGTGCTGACAGACAAGCTGACCGCTCTGTTCCAGTCTATCTGGGAGAGAGGGGAGGTCCCCCAGGATTTCAAGGATGCCTCAGTTGTCCACATTTACAAACGGAAGGGAGACAAAACATCCTGCGATAACCACCGTGGAATCTCTCTCCTCTGCATCGCCGGCAAGATCTTCGCCCGCATCATACTGAACAGACTGGTTGACCATGTCTCCAACACAGTCATCCCTGAAGCACAGTGCGGCTTCCGCTCAGGCAGGGGAACATGTGACATGGTGTTTGCCGTACGCCAGATGCAAGAGAAGTGCCGGGAGCAGAACAAGGAGCTCCACATGGTCTTTGTAGACCTGACTAAGGCCTTCGACACTGTGAACCGCCGTGGTCTGTGGAAGATCCTCCTAAAGTTCGGCTGCCCCGAGAGCCTAATCCAGCTGATTGCATCATTCCACGATGGCATGCAGGCGAGAATACAGGAAAATACTGACATGACGGATCCGGTCCCTGTGGTAAATGGAGTGAAGCAGGGCTGCGTCCTGGCACCCACACTGTTCTCCATTCTCTTCTCTGCCATGCTGATTGACGCCTTCCAAGACTGTGACCGGGGCATCTACATTCAGTTTCGCACAGATGGCAAACTTTTCAACTTGCGGCGACTCCATGCCAGGTCCAGGGTGTTTGAGGCACTGTTAAGAGAGTTCCTCTTCGCTGATGACTGCGCGCTAGCTGTACACACCCATGAGGACATGCAGTTCATTATGGACAGGTTTTCAACCTCCTGCAGGCGCTTTGGACTCACCATCAGCCTCAGCAAGACTGAGTCCATGTACCAAGCAGCTAGCTCACAGAACGCCAGTGCCTCCCCCCCACCTGCAATCAAGATCGATGACACAGAGATCAAGTCAGTCGACAAGTTTTGCTACCTGGGCAGCACCCTATGCAGCAACGGAGCTCTTGATGCAGAAGTGACGCTGCGCATCGCCAAGGCCAGCTCCGCCTTTGGCAGACTCAACAGTAGGCTGTGGAACAACAAAGGCATCAGGCTCAGCACCAAGATGAAAACCTACAGAGCTGTTCTGCTGACCACCTTTTTGCACTGCTGTGAAACATGGACGACGTATCGCCGTCACATTCAACAACTTGAGCAGTCTCACTAGAGATGCCTACGAAAGATCCTAGGCATAAAGTGGCAAGACAGGGTCTCCAACCTTCAGGTCCTAGAGAGGAGCGGCCTGCCCACCATCGAAAGCCTGCTGATCCAGTGCCAGCTACGCTGGACAGGACACGTTGTCCGCGTGACAGACAGCAGGATCCCGAAGGCCACCGTGAAATTGGAAGACCCTGCAAGCGCTTCAAGGACACCTTCAAGACAAACTTCAAAGCCTGTGACATAGACATCGCTTCCTGGGAAACTGATGCCCTTGACCGCTCTCGCTGGAGGATGCCTTACTCTAGTGGCATAAAGACGTTTGAAAACAAGTGAACGCTGGCCATTATGGAGAAGCGTGAGCGAAGGAAGCAGGGCTCAACTTCTGGAGACGTTTTCCCTTGCAACACCTGTGGGAAGTGCTGCGCATCCAGAATCGGCCTCTTCTTCCATATGAGGGCACACACCGACAGATAAGCCTGCCTGCCTACTCATCCGTCGGACCGACGGCAGACTCCATCATATATATATATATATATATATATATATATATGTGTGTGTGTGTGTGTGTGTGTGTGTGTGTGTGTGTGTGTGTGTGTGTGTGTGCCGACATATTATTGTTTTCTATATTTGGGCGATCATGAATGATGGGGGCTGATGACGATACACTCGTTTAGGTTCGGGACGACCCTGACAAAGCTGTGTACTCTTGTGATATATTCCCAGCGTCAGCCAGACACGAGTGATACAGACACTTGCAGTGTTGGTCAGGAAATTAGAGCAACACTCCCAAAAGACACATCCGTGAAGTGGACGACCCTGCACTGTGTGGTCCTTACCTTTCAATTTGAGCCCATAGCACACTTAACTTTGGGTAGGACCCGGTAATAGGCCGAAAACATAGCACACTTAACTTTGGGTAGGACCCGGTCACAGGCCGAAAACATAGCACACTTAACTTTGGGTAGGACCCGGTCACAGGCCGAAAACATAGCACACTTAACTTTGGGTAGGCCCCGGTCACAGGCCGAAAACATAGCACACTTAACTTTGGGTAGGACCCGGTCACAGGCCGAAAACATAGCACACCTAAGTTTGGGTAGGACCCGGTCACAGGCCGAAAAACAACAACAGACCTCTGGTGGTGCTCAAACCCGTGTCCTCCCAGTCGTTAGACACCGAAACTAACCACTTGGCCACGGTGGCTGAAATCATGGTGTCTTCCTTTCTGTGACTTTCATTGTCTCACCTGAAATACCCTCAGACGGTGAACGTTCCTTATGATGCTGGGGCCTGTTGGTAAGAGATACACGCTGGGATGTTTTGTTGTTGTTTTTTCATTCTGTAGTTGTAAATACCTGAAAAAAGCAAAGATACTGATCAAACGAATGGAGAGAAACGTGAATAAGAAAAAAAGTACAATAACCAGAAAAGTAACCCTGTTGTGTGTGTGCTTGTTTGTGTGTGTGTGTGTGTTTGGGGGGGGGGGGGGGGGGGGGGGGCAAGCAAGCATAGACACACAGAAACAGGCATTCTCTCTCTCTCTCTCTCTCTCTCTCTCTCTCTCTCTCTCTTCTGAACTAACTTGCAATTCAGGTAATTACGAATGGGAGACATGGAGCTGTATTTTCAGTTGATGCCTTTGAATTGTTTATACTTCTGTTAGCTGATGATGTTATTTTGATGTCAGAAACTGTTGTAGGTCTACAAACACAACTGAATTCTTTACACAGTGCGGCAGATTCACTTCAGTTAAGAGTAAACATGACTAAAAGCAATATCATAGTATTTCGTAAGGGTGGTTATCTGAGTAGCAGGGAAAGGTGGTTGTATGGTGATGAGTGCCAGCTAATGATTTAGTTTATGGAGAAACAAATCGGTACCCCATGTATTTAGTTGCTGCAGTTAAATGTATTCGTTATTGGTGAAGGTTATTAGAAATGGATGCAAACAGATTACCTCGTAAAGCTTATGATATGCTGTTTGATTTAGATACTAGAGGCAAAATAAATTGGGTAACAAAAATACGTCACTGTTTATTTGAGTATGGGTTTGGTTTTGTTTGGTTAAACCAAGGTGTTGGCAGCATTCAGTCAATTATTTGTGCTTTTCGCCAACGTTTGATCGATTGTAGATGGCAGAATTGGTCTGGTCATATTCAAAATAGTGAAAGATTTGATTTTTATAGGAATTTCAGCAATGGCCCAGACTTGAAACCCTACCTGATGTTAAATATGGACAGACATTTGAAATATATAACAACAAGATTCAGATTAGGTATTTCTGAGCTAGCGGTTCATCATTATAGATACAGAATATGTAATGACACTGATCTGATTTGTCCACTATGCAAAGATTCGACAGAAAATGAAATGCACTTTGTCCTTTGTTGTTCAGCTTTGAGGAATATTCGAGAATCATTTATTGAGCCCAAATATTATAGACGACCAAATATGTTTAAATTGAACTTGTTAATGTCCTCAACATCCTGTGAAATTGTTAGAAACCTTGCTTTGTATTTATATAAAGCTTTCAAAGTCCGAGAAAATATTACGTCATGAAAACACTGTTTTGTTGCTAGGCTAGTTTTCATTTGAACTTTTGTTATATCGAGTTTTCTATGTATGTGAAATGTTTTTGTTTTTCTTTGTTTTTCATTGTTGTCTGTTCATATACCCCTTCATTAGGGGCCTTGGCCTATATGAATAAATCATCTTGAATCTTGAATCCCTCTCTCTCTCTCTCTCTCTCTCTCTCTCTCTTTCTCCCTCTCTGTTTCTGGTGAAATGATTATGATATGAAAAAAAAACCCACTCGTTAAATAAAAAAAGTGGCTGCCACACATGTGTGAAACTTAAAAGTCAACACTATGTAAGACACAAAATGATCAGACGTGTTTTTCAACGTGTGTTTTTCTGTCAACTGTGTGTGCAGAAAGATGTGCAGCTGCTGGTGGCTCTGTGTCGGAACTCCCAGGTCCCGGAGGCTGACATTACAGCATGCTTATGTATGTTATTCTCTGCAAGCTTACACACGTTTGTCTGTCTGTCTGTCTGCCCTAGTGTCTGTCTGTCTGTTTGTCTGCCTTAGTGTCTGTCTATCTGCCTTAGTGTCTGTCTGCCTTAGTGTCTGTCTGTCTGTCTGTCTGCCTTAGTGTCTGTCTCTCTGCCTTAGTGTCTGTCTGTCTGTCTGCCTTAGTGTCTGTCTGTCTGCCTTAGTGTCTGTCTGTCTGCCTTAGTGTCTGTCTGTCTGTCTGTCTGCCTTAGTGTCTGTCTCTCTGCCTTAGTGTCTGTCTGTCTGTCTGTCTGTCTGCCTTAGTGTCTATCTGTCTGTCTGTCTGTCTGTCTGTCTGTCTGTCTGTCTGTCTGCCTTAGTGTCTATCTGTCTGTCTGTCTGTCTGTCTGTCTGTCTGTCTGCCTTAGTGTCTATCTGTCCTGTCTGTCTGCCTTAGTGTCTGTTTGTCTGTCTGTCTGTCTGTCTTAGTGTCTATCTGTCTGTCTGTCTGTCTGTCTGTCTGTCTGTCTGTCTGTCTGTCTGCCTTAGTGTCTATCTGTCTGTCTGTCTGCCTTAGTGTCTGTCTGTCTGTCTGTCTGTCTGCCTTAGTGTCTATCTGTCTGTCTGTCTGTCTGTCTGTCTGTCTGTCTGTCTGCCTTAGTATCTATCCGTCTGTCTGCCTTAGTGTCTATCTGTCCGTCTGCCTTAGTATCTATCTGTCTGTCTCCCTTAGTGTCTGTCTGCCTTAGTGTCTGTCTGTCTGTCTGTCTGTCTGTCTGCCTTAGTGTCTGTCTTTTTGTCTGTCTGCCTTACTGTCTGTTGTTGTCTGTCTGCCTTAGTGTCTGTCTGTCTGTCTGTCTGCCTTAGTGTCTGTCTGTCTGTCTGCCTTAGTGTCTGTCTGTCTGTCTGCCTTAGTGTCTGTCTGTCTGTCTGCCTTAGTGTCTGTCTGTCTGTCTGCCTTAGTGTCTATCTGTCTGTCTGTCTGTCTTAGTGTTTGTCTGCCTTAGTGTCTGTCTGTCTGTCTGCCTTAGTGTCTGTCTTTCTGCCTTAGTATCTGTCTGTTTGTCTATCTTAGTGTGTGTCATTCTGTCTTTCTGCCTTAGTGTCTATCTGTCTGTCTGTCTGCCTTAGTGTTTGTCTGCCATAGTGTCTGTCTGTCTGTCTTTCTGCCTTAGTATCTGTCTGTCTGTCTGTCTGTCTGCCTTAGTGTCTATCTGTCTGTCTGTCTGCCTTAGTGTCTGTCTGTCTGTCTGTCTGCCTTAGTGTCTGTCTGTCTTCTGCCTTAGTATCTGTCTGTCTTTCTGCCTTAGTGTGTGTCTGTCTGTCTGTCTGCCTTAGTGTCTGTCTCTCTGTCTGTCTGCCTTAGTGTCTATCTGTTTGTCTGTCTGCCTTAGTGTCTGTCTGTCTGTTTGCCTTAGTGTCTGTCTGTCTGTCTGTCTGCCTTAGTGTCTATCTGTTTGTCTGTCTGCCTTAGTGTCTGTCTGTCTGCCTTAGTGTCTGTCTGTCTGTCTGTCTGCCTTAGTGTCTGTCTCTCTGTCTGTCTGCCTTAGTGTCTGTCTCTCTGTCTGTCTGCCTTAGTGTCTGTCTGTCTGCCTTAGTGTCTGTCTGTCTGCCTTAGTGTCTGTCTCTGAGTCTTTATCAGTCTGTCCGTTTGCCTTACTGTCTATCTGTCTGTCTGCTGCCTGTCTACGTAACTGTCTATCAGCCTGTGTGTTGGTCTTACTGTCTGCCTGACTTACCGACTGTATTTCTGCCTTTCTGCCTGTCTGTCTGTATGTCTGTCTGCCAGCCTGTCGGTCTGTCTGTCTACCTGCCTATCGGTCTGTCTGCCTACCTGTGTGTCTGTCGGTCTGTCTGCCTACCTTTGTGTATGTCGGTCTGTCTGCCTACCTGTGTGTCTGTCAGTCTGTCTGTCTGCCTGCCTTTGTGTCTGTCGGTCTGTCTGCCTACCTGCCTGCCTGTGTGTCTGTCGGTCGGTCTGCCTGCCTGCGTGTCTGTCGGTCTGTCTGCCTGCCTACCTGTGTGTCTGTCGGTCTGTCTGCCTACCTGATTGTCTGTCGGTCTGTTGGTCTGCCTACCTGTGTGTCTGTCTGTCTACCTGCCTGCCTGTGTGTCTGTCTGTCTGTCTGCCTACCTGTGTGTCTGTCGGTCTGTCTGCCTACCTGTGTGTCTGTCGGTCGGTCTGCCTACCTGTGCGTCTGTCGGTCTGTCTGCCTACCTGCCTATCTGTGTGTCTGTCGGTCAGTCTGTCTGCCTACCTGCCTGCCTGTGTGTCTGTCGGTCTGTCTGTCTCCCTGCCTGTCTGTCTGTCGGTCTGTCTGCCTTCCTGCCTATGTGTGTGTGTGTGTGTCTGTCTGTCTGCCTGCCTGTGTGTCTGTCGGTCTGTCTGCCTACCTGTGTGTCTGTCGGTCTGTCTGCCTACCTGCCTACCTGTGTGTCTGTCTGCCTACCTGTGTGTCTGTCGGTCTGTCTGCCTACCTGTGTGTCTGTCGGTCTGTCTGCCTACCTGCCTACCTGTGTGTCTGTCTGCCTACCTGTGTGTCTGTCGGTCTGTCTGCCTACCTGTGTGTCTGTCGGTCTGTCTGCCTACTTGCCTACCTGTGTGTCTGTCGGTCTGTCTGCCTACCTGCCTGCCTGTGTGTCTGTCGGTCTGTCTGCCTACCTGCCTACCTGAGTGTCTGTCGGTCTGTCTGCCTACTTGCTAACCTGTGTGTCTGTCGGTCAGTCTGTCTGCCTACCTGTGTGTCTGTCGGTCTGTCTGCCTACCTGCCTGCCTGTGTGTCTGTCGGTCAGTCTGTCTGCCTACCTGTGTGTCTGTCGGTCTGTCTGCCTACCTGCCTGCCTGTGTTTCTGTCGGTCAGTCTGTCTGCCTACCTGTGTGTCTGTCGGTCTGTCTGCCTACCTGCCTGTGTGTCTGTCGGTCTGTCTGTCTGCCTACCTGCCTGCCTGTGTTTCTGTCGGTCAGTCTGTCTGCCTACCTGTGTGTCTGTCGGTCTGTCTGCCTACCTGCCTGCCTGTGTGTCTGTCGGTCT
>NC_134902.1:41938236-41955736 GCF_041734735.1 Babylonia areolata | reverse complement strand
ATCATTAACAGTTCCATCTTATTGAAACATGAACATCACCATTAACAGTTCCATTTTGTATATTTTACACATATATCTCAATTGATGATGATGACGATGTTCGTCCATCGGATTCAAAGATAACCATGGCTTCAAAAATCAGATGGAAAATCGGTGGCTGTGGGTCCGGAGGTGACTGATGAGGCCAATCCGGGCCCTGAAGGTTCGCCCACATGTGGGACACAAGTGAGTGGGTGTTGTCGTGGCAGTGGGTGCTGTCGTGGCAGTGGATGCTGTCGTGGCAGTGGATTGGCAGTGGGTGTTGTCGTGGCAGTGGATGCTGCTCGGGCCTAGCGCACAGCACGCTTTCGTTGTGCCATGGTGATGTGCCTGGCTTCAGCTGCACAGGCTCCTGTGGTGATCTTGCTGTGCCATGCTGGACGTGTTGATGTTGACGCCCAGGTCTTTGAATTACACTGGTCATAATTATATGACAGACAGACATACCATTTTTTTTTCTGATTTCAGACGGACTAGGCCGACGGAGCACAACACTGAACGCAGTGACGTCATGCACTACTATCATGCTGGTGTCAGCACTCGGCAAAGATGCGTCACTGGAGGACGAAATCTATGGCAGGCTCTTCGCGGTAATAGTTTGGAAATGTTCATTTTTCTTTTTCTTTTTCTCTCTCTCTCTCTCTCTCTCTCTCTCTCTCTCTCTCTCTCTCTCTCTCTCTCTCTCTCTCTCTATCTCTGTCTCTCTTTAATCATTCATACCATTTCTTTATTAATTCATGTATTGATTATGTTTTTTAATCAGTTTATTTGTTTGTCCCTCTATCCATCTCTGTCTGTCTTTCTCTGTCTTTCTTTCTGTTTCTGTTTCTATCTGTCTCTATCTGTTTCTCTGTCGCCGTCCGTCTTTCTGCCTGTCTTTCCGCTCTCTCTCTCCTTCCCTCCCTCTTTCTTTCTCCCCCCCCCCTCTCTCTCTCTCTCTTACTATGTCTATAACCAATGTATCACAAAAAAGATAATTCCTAAATCTTTTAAAGTCGCGAGAGTAGTACCCATTTTTAAGTCGGGAGACCGTACAGACCCTTCCAATTACAGACCAATTTCAATCTTATCAATATTGTCAAAACCTTTAGAAAAACACATTAACAAACATATCCTTAATCATTTCAATCACTACAAATTATTTCATCCAAATCAGTCTGGTTTCAGGTCCAAGCACTCCTGTCATACAGCACTCACTAACTTAGTCGAATAATGGCTCACAAATATAAACAATAATGAAATTACTGGTGTTCTCATGGTGGATTTTATGAAGGCATTCGATGTGATAGACCACACTCTTCTTTTGAAAAAACTAAAATTATATGGCTTTTCTGGAAATACACTTTACCTCATATCTTCATTTCTATCAGACAGAAGACAAATTGTATCTATGAATGAATCTCAATCCTCTTTACAGTCTATCTATTACGGAGTTCCTCAAGGTTCAATTCTTGGTCCAATATTGTTTTCTGTTTATATAAATGATTTGCCTCTACTTATTAATGCATTATGTGAGATGTTTGCAGGCGATACAACAATACATACAAATCACACTACAATAGACAAAGTGTACTATGCTCTGCAACAAAGCATTAATGATATAGTTAGACGTCCAATTTAAATCACATGCGTCTCCATCCAAAAAAAACACACGAAATATCTCATACTCACCACCAGACAGAAACGCCAAAATTTTTCACACAACCTTCCACCCTTTTCCATTAATAGTCATCCAATAGAAGAAGTTGATAATCATAAAATTATTGGAGTCACCGTTGATAACAACTTATCTTGGTCCAGTCATATTATGTCATTATGCAAAACCCTATCCAAAAAGATTTATCAGCTTTCCAGAATTAAACATTTTCTTGATTTGCATTGTAGAAAATTATTCTTTTTTGCTTATATTGAATCACATATTAACTATGCGTCAACACTCTGGGATTCAGCTAGCGATAATATACTAAAACCTTTACTAAGTCTGCATAGACGAGCTAATAAATTAATCCTTCTGAAATCTTCATCACTGACTGCTGACGACTACAGACATTTAGATATTCTTCCCCTAAAGCTTAAACTTGAATACAACAAAGCAGTTTTTATTTTTAAAATCATGTCTAATTATGCTCCATCTTTGAGAGATAGATTTCCCACCACGCTAGTCCGCCAGACCAACAAGATTAAGATCCCCATTCCAAGAGTAGATCTGTTTAAATCCAGTCTCATTTATTCAGGAGGCTGTTTATGGAACAATATTTCATCCAATCTTAATGTTCAGAAAAGCATTCAAGAATTCAAAAAACATTACCATACACACCTTATGGACAAATATGTCAACAATCCTACTTGACTTTATCTTATTGAATACGCATATATAGTTTAGTTGTATGTCTAACCGCTATCGCACTACTTAATGATATACAACCATAATCAGTGTGAATTTTTTTTTTTGGGGGGGGGGAGGGGGGGCGAGAGGGGGGGGGAGGCTTGGGAGGGGCTGTGCGTTTCTTTTCTTTTTTTTCTTTTTTTTTGGAGGGGGGATGGTTTGATCTTTTTCCTTCATGATATGATGATGTTTGTATCATGATTATGTAGATGTACATGTTTATTATGTAGATGTGCATGTTTAAATGTGAATGTGAATGTCATGTCTTTATTTCTTCATCTCTTTGCTACTTTGTGGATGTTTTGATTCATTTTCATTTTCCATTTGCCCTGAGGGCTGGATGAAAAAAAGCACATGTATGCTTATTCCACTTCCCTCAATAAAAAACTTCGTTCGTTCGTTCGTTCCTTCGTTGCTCTCTGTCTCTCTATACTTTTTTGTTTGTTCTTGTATTTTCTTTATTTCAAGAAGGGGTGGGATATGAGCGGCATCCTTTCAGCTCAACTGTGTTTTTAATCAACGAGTGATGATGCTGACGCTAAAGAAAAGAAGAGGAAAAGAAGGATGGATGTTGATGTGCAATTCAAGAAACGACGACGTCGATGGCCTATGGCTATCGTGAGAATTGTATGATGAAGATATCAGATGCTGCTTCTGGCGATGATGATGACAATGTCTGTGATGACGACGACGATACTGATAAAAAAAGAGAACACAAGAGAAGGAGGGAGAAGAAAAACACGACGACGACGACCACGAGAAGAAGAAGAAGAAGATGATGAGGATGACGATGTCGATGACGATGATGATGAAAAAGTGTATAGTCTGTGGAAAAGAGAAAACGGTGTACATGAGAACACCGCCTCAGCACAACAGCGGCACCAGTGATGTCAGCGACCAACTTGCTGTTCCCCCACTACTCCTGACTCAAGAATGCGTTGCAGGCAGGCTTACCAAAGACTTGAAGAAAGGAGAAAAACTTCTGACGCAAAGCCAACCGTACTTGTTCTCTTCGTCGCGATTACCATCGCAGTCAGTAGTAGTGGTAATAGTAGAAGTAGTAGTAGTAGTAACAGCAGCAGCAGTAGCTGTAGTAGTAGCAGTAGTAGTAGTGGTATTGTATTACTATTTTTATCACAGATTTCTCTGTGTGAAATAATGGCTGCTGTCCCCAAGAAGAGCACGTCGCTACACTCAGAGTATCGCCCCTTTTTTTCCTGCCTGCAATTTTGTTTTCCTATTGAAGTGGAGTTTTCTACAGAATTTTGCCAGGGACAGACATTTTGATGCCGTAAGGTCTTTTACGTACGCTAATTGCATGCTGCACACGGGACATCAGTTTATCGTCTCTTCCGAATGACTAGCGTCGAGACCAACACTCAGTGTCACCACTGTCATCACTGTCACCACTTCCATACCTGTCATCACTGTCATCCCTGTCATCAGTCATCATTGTCATCATTGTCATCACTGTCATCACCGTCCTCAATGTCATCACCGTCATCATTGTCACCACTGTCATCACTGTCATCACCGTCACCACCGTCATCCCTGTCATCCCTGTCATCAATGTCATCCCTGTCATCACCGTCATCACTGTCATCACCGTCACCACTGTCATCCCTGTCATCACTGTCACCACTGTCATCACTGTCGTCACCGTCATCACCGTCATCCCTGTCATCCCTGTCATCATTGTCATCATCGTCATCACTGTCATCCCTGTCATTGTCATCACCATCATCACCGTCATCCCTGTCATCCCTGTCATCATTGTCATCATCGTCATCACTGTCATCCCTGTCATTGTCATCACCATCATCACCGTCATCCCTGTCATCCCTGTCATCACTGTCATCCCTGTCATCATTGTCATCCCTGTCATCATTGTCATCACTGTCATCACTGTCATCACTGTCATCACCGTCATCACTGTTATCACTGTCATCCCTGTCATCACTGTCATCATTGTCATCCCTGTCATGAATGTCATCACTGTCATCCCTGCCATCCCTGTCATCACTGTCATCCCTGTCATCACTGTCATCACTGTCATCCCTGTCATCCCTTTCATCACTGTCATCCCTGTCATTATTGTCATCATTGTCATCCCTGTCATCATTGTCATTCCTGTCATCACTGTCATCCCTGTCATCATTGTCATCATTGTCATCCCTGTCATCACTGTCATCCCTGTCATCACTGTCATCCCTGTCATCATTGTCATCATTGTCATCACTGTCATCACCGTCATCCCTGTCATGAATGTCATCACTGTCATCCCTGTCATCACCGTCATCATTGTCATCCCTGTCATCACCGTCATCATTGTCATCCCTGTCATGAATGTCATCACTGTCATCCCTGCCATCCCTGTCATCACTGTCATCCCTGTCATCACTGTCATCCCTGTCATCCCTTTCATCACTGTCATCCCTGTCATTATTGTCATCATTGTCATCCCTGTCATCATTGTCATCATTGTCATTCCTGTCATCACTGTCATCCCTGTCATCATTGTCATCATTGTCATCCCTGTCATCACTGTCATCCCTGTCATCACTGTCATCCCTGTCATCATTGTCATCATTGTCATCACTGTCATCACCGTCATCCCTGTCATGAATGTCATCACTGTCATCCCTGTCATCACCGTCATCATTGTCATCCCTGTCATCACTGTCATCCCTGTCATCACCGTCATCATTGTCATCCCTGTCATCATCGTCATCACTGTCATCCCTGTCATCATTGTCATCCCTGTCATCCCTGTCATCATTGTCATCACTGTCATCCCTGTCATAACCGTCATCACAGTCACCACCGTCATCCCTGTCATCACTGTCATCCCTGTCATCATTGTCATCACTGTCATCACTGTCACCCCTGTCATCACCGTCATCACCGTCATCCCTGTCATCACCGTCATCATTGTCATACATCCCTGTAAACACTGTCATCTCCGTCATCCCTGTCATCCCTGTCATCATTGTCATCACTGTCATCACTGTCATCCCTGTCATCACCGTCATCCCTGTCATCACTGTCATCACCGTCATCCCTGTCATCAACGTCATCATTGTCATCCCTGTCATCACTGTCATCACCGTCATCACTGTGATCACCGTCATCACCGTCATCCCTATCATCATTGTCATCACTGTCATCACCGTCATCACTGTCATCACTGTCATCATTGTCATCACTGTCTTCACTGTCATCACTGTCACCACTGTCATCACTGTCTTCACCGTCATCACTGTCATCACCGTCATCACCGTCATCCCTGTCATCCCTGTCATCATTGTCATCACCGTCATCACTGTCATCACTGTCATCACTGTCATCCCTGTCATCATTGTCATCACCGTCATCCCTGTCATCACCGTCATCACTGTCATCACCGTCATCACTGTCATCACCGTCATCACTGTTATCACTGTCATCACCGTCATCACTGTGATTACTGTCATCACCGTCATCACCGTCATCCCTGTCATCATTGTCATCACTGTCATCACCGTCATCACTCTTATCACCGTCATCACCGTCATCACTCTTATCACTGTCATCCCTGTCATCATTGTCATCACCGTCATCCCTGTCATCACCGTCATCACTGTCATCACCGTCATCCCTGTCATCACCGTCATCACTGTTATCACTGTCATCACCGTCATCACTGTTATTACTGTCATCACCGTCATCACCGTCATCCCTGTCATCCCTGTCATCCCTGTCATCATTGTCATCACGGTCATCCCTGTCATCACTGTCATCACTGTCATCTCTGTCATCCCTGTCATCATTGTCATCACCGTCATCACTGTCATCACCGTCATCACTGTCATCACTGTCATCCCTGTCATCCCTGTCATCACTGTCATCCCTGTCATCACTGTCATCACCGTCATCACTGTCATCCCTGTCATCACTGTCATCCCTGTCATCACTGTCATCACCGTCATCACTGTCATCACCGTCATCACCGTCATCCCTGTCATCACTGTCATCCCTGTCATCATGGTAATCCCTGTCATCCCTGTTATCACTGTCATCACTGTATCATTGTCATCATTGTCATCACTGTCATCCCTGTCATCACTGTCATCCCTGTCATCGATGTCATCACTCTCATCACTGTCATCCCTGTCATCACTGTCATCCCTGTCATCACTGTCATCCCTGTCATCACCGTCATCACTGTCATCCCTGTCATGAATGTCATCCCTGTCATCACTGTCATCACCGTCATCCCTGTCATCATTGTCATCACTGTCATCACCGTCATCCCTGTCATCCCTGTCATCACCGTCATCATTGTCATCCCTGTCATCACTGTCATCACCGTCATCATTGTCATCACCGTCATCCCTGTCGTCATTGTCATCATTGTCATCACCGTCATCCCTGTCATCATTGTCATCACTGTCATCACCGTCATCCCTGTCATCATTGTTATCCCTGTCATCACCGTCATCATTGTCATCCCTGTCATCACTGTCATCATTGTCATTCCTGTCATCACTGTCATCCCTGTTATCATTGTCATCCCTGTCATCATTGTCATCACTGTCTTCACCGTCATCACTGTCACCACTGTCATCACTGTCATCCCTGTCATCACTGTCATCCCTGTCATCACTGTCACCACTGTCATCACTGTCACCACTGTCATCCCTGTCATCCCTGTCATCACTGTCACCACTGTCATCCCTGTCATCACTGTCATCACTGTCACCACTGTCATCCCTGTCATCCCTGTCATCACTGTCATCCCTGTCATCACTGTCATCACTGTCACCACTGTCATCACTGTCATCACTGTCATCCCTGTCATCACTGTCATCACTGTCACCACTGTCATCCCTGTCATCCATGTCATCCCTGTCATCACTGTCACCACTGTCATCACTGTCACCACTGTCATCCCTGTCATCCCTGTCATCCCTGTCATCACTGTCACCACTGTCATCACTGTCACCACTGTCATCCCTGTCATCCCTGTCATCACTGTCACCACTGTCATCACTGTCATCCCTGTCATCCCTGTCATCCCTGTCATCACTGTCACCACTGTCACCACTGTCATCGCCGTCATCAATGTCATCACCGTCATCCCTGTCATCCCTGTTATCACTGTCATCACCGTACATCCCTGTCATCAATGTCATCACCGTCATCCCTGTCATCACTGTCATCCCTGTTATCACTGTGATCACTGTCATCCCTGTCATCACTGTGATCACTGTGATCACTGTCATCACCGTCATCCCTGTTATCACTGTGATCACTGTCATCCCTGTTATCACTGTGATCACTGTCATCCCTGTCATCACTCTCATCACCGCCGTCACTGTCATCCCTGTCATCACCGTCATCACTGTCATCAATGTCATCACCGTCATCCCTGTCATCACTGTCATCCCTGTCATCACTGTCATCACTGCCATGAATGTCATCACTGTCATCCCTGTCATCACTGCCATGAATGTCATCACTGTCATCCCTGTCGTCACCGTCATCCCTGTTATCACTGTGATCACTGTCATCCCTGTTATCACTGTCATCACTCTCATCACTGTCATCACTCTCATCACCGCCGTCACCGTCATCCCTGTCAACACCGCCTTCACCACCATATCTCTCTCACAGGACGCTCTGAGGGACCCCGTGGAGCACGACAGCGAACCGGAAGCCAAGAAGGCGGAAGAGGAAGCCATCGACGCGGCCATCGAGCTGGAGAAGCAGATGGAGCAGCAGAGCAAGCGAGCGGCGCGTGCCGCCTTCAAGACGCACAACAAACGCGCGCGCGGCCAGGTGACGCGCAGCTACACCGTTCCCCGCCGCGCCGCCAGCATCGAACACAACCTTGAGGCGGCCAACGGAGCGACCGCGGCGGCGGCGGCGGCGTTATCGTCCTCTTCGGCCAACGGCGACAACGGCAGCGTGTTCTACATCAACGACGCCTTCGCCACTCCCAGAGGCCCGGGCAGCAAGAAGAGAGGGAGTGCGGGGGGCGTGCTGAGCTCCCCCCCAGAGACCCTAGCGGGACTTGCCGCAGGGGGGCCAGGGGGGTCCTCAGCGGCGTGCCAGCCCGTGACGGAGGAAGAGGAGGACGGGGCTGACGGGACAGGGGAGAGCGGCGGGAGTGGGGGTGGGGAGGACGAGGAAGGGGGGGAGGGGACGGGGGGTTGCGGCGGCGGGGGCGGAGGAAAAGAGTCGTCGTGGGAGGGACGGCTGCCGCCCAAGTGCAAGAGCAAGGCGTCTGTGAGGAGTCTGCCTGGGCCGGGACCTGGACAGAACTACGTGGTGAGTGATGGCTTGTCTGTTCGTACCCCCTCTCACCCTCCTCATGTCTTTGTAGCAGGGTTCATTCAGGCTTTTACCACCGTTGTGAGTGATGGCTTCCACACCATGTCCGTTCGTACCCCACCCACCCCCCGTCCCCGCCCCCCGCCACCCTCTGCCGCCCCCTAAAAAACAAAGAAACAAAACCCCCAAAACACCAAAACTCAACAACAAAACAACAACAACAACAAGAACAACAACAACAAAACAACAACAACTTCCATATCTTTGTACCAGGGTTTATGCAAGATTTTACCACTGTTGTGAGTGATGGCTTCCACACAATCGTCCGTACCCCCATCACCCCCAACCCCCTTTGTCTTTGTACCAGGGTTCCTCCAACTTCTACCTTCGTTGTGAGTGATCCCCTGCACGCCATGTCCATCCGTACCCCCACAAAGAAATAATAACAAACAAACATACAACACACACACACACACACACACACACACACACACACACACACACACACACACAAAAACAAAAAAAAAAACAAAAACAAACAAAAAAAACAACAACAACAAAAAAAAAACAAAACAAAAAAAAACAACAACAACAACAACAACGACAAGAACAACAAAAACCTTGTCTCTATACCAGGGTTCATTCAACTTTCGTTTTGGGTGCAAAGTCAACATCACTTTCACTCACGTAATCATTACTGCCTTTAATTTGATTTCAGTTCCACCAGACTTTTTTTGTTTTAATTTTTTTTTTTTTTTTTTTTTAAATTATAACTTTGTCAATGAAAGATTCAGTTACAAACACCTTGCCCCCACCCCCCACCCCCCACTCCTCTGAAATTGTGGAATTTCAATCACAAATATACAAGCAACAAATTCATCAGCTAAAGCTTTTGTTTTATTTATAAAACGTGTAACAAAAATACAAGCCTTTTGAAAAGCCTTTTAAAAAATAAGCCTATATTCCCCTCCTAAATTTGGCTCTCTGCACTGAAGAAATCCCCAACACCCCAAACAACATCACTTCTGACAGTGATAGTGCCAAGGCGCTGCAGCGAAATGTTCCTCCTGAATTAAGACTTTATCATTTTTTAAGAACCCGATCGCCGAATTCTCTGGTTCTCATCAAAGCAGCAGTGTTTATTCATTCAAGGGGAATAAGCATGCCGTGTCTTTCGTCACACTTCCGGACGCCAAATGGGGATTTATTTTTTCGGTATTTGGTGTTCTACACGTATTTTAAATACTGTCATCGAAAGCATGCATGAGCCCTGTTTTATCCTTGTCCTTGTCGGCATCATTTTCATCATTCATCTGTCAACAAACCTTTTCAGTTTCAGTTTCAAGGGGGCGTCAGAGTGTGCGGACTGATCCATACATCAACAGCACATTTTGCTTCTCAGCCATGTTGACGTCAGCCTGTGTCTTGTTCGTCAGCCTCTCCTCGTCACTGTCATCGTCGTCATCATCATCATCGTCGTCTATTCGTCATCTTTGTAACCATCTTCATTGTATTGTAGTGTATCATGTCTTACCGTACTGTACTGTACTGTACTGTACTGTACTGTACTCTATGAAGAAGGAAGGTGTTTCTTGGTTCCGGTTCCGGTTCCGGTTTGTATGCGGCCAGCAGTGTTATGTAGTCGGTGCATTTCCATCCCCGTTTTTCCTAGTTTTTTCGTCCCTAGCACCCTTCCCCTCTGTCAGATTTTGTACATCCTTCTATCATAGTCAGCTACACAGTTTACACTGTGTAAGTGCTTCGCACGTAAGTACTGCCAATCGAAGTTTTAAACTTTCCACTCCTCCACTCCAAGTTTGAATCTTTTTCCAAGATGGCACTGCTGTGCGCTCACAGTAAACGTGACTGATTTTCTGTACACAGCTCAAAACCCACTTTCTCCACCAAAGCAGGCTTCCTAAGCGGAATTACTCGCTAGTATATCATTGCCCATCGCTTCCACCCACCAGACTGATTCCCACCTTGCACAGCCTGCTCACTGTGAGTATGTTTCTGTTTGTCTTACTTGCCACAGAAAGAAAATACCCGCCGAGTCGGCTTCCCCACTCCAGCTAAGAATGCACCTACGGATGTCCTTTATCACTATCACCCTCTCTGTCATCGCCTACATCAGTATGACCAGGTCTGAGAGCTCTAAATCAGAGGTCCAAAATACACCCTCACTGGCACATTTATCCAGCTATCACTGCGGTACCTGTGACAAGTCAGTCACAAGTTACGACCGCGGGGTCGCATGTGAAGGTTGCAGCCAATGGTTCCACGCAGACTGTCAGAGTATTGGTGTCTCATATGAACAACTACGTTATTCCGACATTGTCTGGAAATGCCTGGTTTGTGACTGTGCGAACTACAGTGTGACAGCCTTTGACCTGCATGAAGTGGGCAAAACCACCACCTTCCTGAACTACTCCCTACCACCCCCTAAAGGTACCACCTTCCAACCACTCCGCTCCTCCACTCCTCCACTCCTCCACTCCACTCCTCCACTCCAACCACTCACTCCTCCACTCCACTCCTCCACTCCTCCACTCCACTCCTCCACTCCACTCCTCCACTCCTCCACTCCACTCCTCCACTCCTCCACTCCACTCCTCCACTCCACTCCTCCACTCCTCCACTCCACTCCTCCTCCACTCCTCCACTCCACTCCTCCACTCCACTCCTCCACTCCTCCACTCCACTCCTCCACTCCCTCCACTCCTCCACTCCACTCCTCCACTCCACTCCTCCACTCCACTCCACTCCACTCCTCCACTCCACTCCTCCACTCCACTCCTCCACTCCTCCACTCCACTCCTCCACTCCACTCCTCCACTCCAACAACTCCACTCCACTCCTCCACTCCACTCCTCCACTCCACTCCTCCACTCCACTCCTCCACTCCAACAACTCCACTCCACTCCACTCCTCCACTCCACTCCTCCACTCCACTCCTCCACTTCTCCACTCCACTCCTCCACTCCTCCACTCCACTCCACTCCACTCCACTCCTCCACTCCACTCCTCCACTCCTCCACTCCACTCCTCCACTCCACTCCACTCCTCCACTCCAACCACTCCACTCCAACCATTCCACTCCTCCACTCCACTCCTCCACTCCGCTCCTCCACTCCACTCCTCCACTCCGCTCCTCCACTCCACTCCTCCACTCCACTCCACTCCACTCCACTCCACTCCACTCCTCCACTCCAACCACTCCACTCCAACCATTCCACTCCTCCACTCCACTCCAACCACTCCACTCCACTCCACTCCTCCACTCCAACCACTCCACTCCAACCATTCCACTCCTCCACTCCTCCACTCCACTCCACTCCTCCACTCCACTCCACTCCTCCACTCCACTCCTCCACTCTGCTCCTCCACTCCACTCCTCCACTCCAACCACTCCACTCCACTCCACTCCTCCACTCCAACCACTCCACTCCAACCATTCCACTCCTCCACTCCACTCCTCCACTCCGCTCCTCCACTCCACTCCTCCCACTCCACTCCACTCCACTCCACTCCACTCCACTCCACTCCTCCACTCCAACCACTCCACTCCAACCATTCCACTCCTCCACTCCACTCCAACCACTCCACTCCACTCCACTCCTCCACTCCAACCACTCCACTCCAACCATTCCACTCCTCCACTCCTCCACTCCTCCACTCCACTCCACTCCTCCACTCCACTCCACTCCTCCACTCCACTCCTCCACTCTGCTCCTCCACTCCACTCCTCCACTCCAACCACTCCACTCCACTCCTCCACTCCAACCACTCCACTCCAACCATTCCACTCCTCCACTCCACTCCAACCATTCCACTCCAACCATTCCACTCCTCCACTCCACTCCAACCACTCCACTCCACTCCACTCCTCCACTCCAACCACTCCACTCCAACCATTCCACTCCTCCACTCCAACCACTCACTCCTCCACTCCAACCACTCCTCCACTCCACTCCTCCACTCCACTCCACTCCTCCACTCCAACTACTCCACTTATCCACTCCTCCACTCCACTCCTCCACTCCAACTACTCCACTTATCCACTCCTCCACTCCACTCCAACCACTCCAATCCACTCCTCCACTCCAACCACTCCACTCCACTCCTCCACTCCAACCACTCCTCCACTCCACTCCACTCCTCCACTCCAACCACTCCTCCACTCCACTCCACTCCAACCACTCCAATCCAACCACTCCACTCCTCCACTCCAACCAGGAAAGCACGCCAGAACAGGCAGAGAAACCGACCTTTCCATTCGACAGCGAGGACAGCCTAAATTGCTTGTAATCTGCAGTACAGCGTGTCTCCTCGCAGAATGCCTACTTGGTAATTGGAGGTGACTTCAACCTGCCCTCCATTGACTGGGCATCATGCAGTCTTAAGTCCCCCAGTGTATACCCCAGACTGCACACAGTTCCTGGACTTCCTGAGGGACCAGGGCCAACAACAGATGGTCACCTTCCCCACCAGAGAGTTGAACACCCTCGACCTCTTTGTCACAGATTTTCCCACGCTGTTCCCACGAATTGAAGGAGTCCCTGGATTCTTTGCAGTCTACATGGACTTCCAGATCCAACCAGAGCGCCGCAACATGACTAAGAGACTTGTCCCCTGTTACAAGCGAGCTGACTGGGCTGCATTGCACTCCGCTGCTGTCGAGCTCTCCAACTCCATTACTGCCTCGTACACCACCAGCAGTAATACTGAACTGATCTGGTCTGCCTTCAGAGAAGGGTTTTACCAGATTGTCCACTCTCACATTCCCCATGCTACCCCAAAGGCCACTCTCACATTCCCCTTGCCACCCCAAAGGCCACTCTCACATTCCCCATGCTACCCCAAAGGCCACTCTCACATTCCCCTTACCACCCCAAAGGCCACTCTCACATTCCCCATGCCACCCCAAAGGCCAAGTATGGGAAGCCTTGGGTGGACTACAAGACCAAAGTCATCATCTGCAAGAGGGACAGAGCATACAAGCGCTGGAAGAAATCAGACACCTTCAGGAGCTCAGAGAACTGAAGCGCGAAGCCCAGCGCAAACTCCACAGAAAGTACTGGACCCACACAGCCCACCTCATCGAGGACAACACAGCAGAAAGTACTGGACCCACACAGCCCACCTCATCGAGGACAACACAGCAGAAAGTACTGGACCCACACAGCCCACCTCATCGAGGACAACACAGCAGAAAGTACTGGACCCACACAGCCCACCTCATCGAGAACAACACAGCAGAAAGTACTGGACCCACACAGCCCACCTCATCGAGGACAACACAGCAGAAAGTACTGGTCCCACACAGCCCACCTCATCGAGGACAACACAGCAGAAAGTACTGGACCCACACAGCCCACCTCATCGAGGACAACACAGCAGAAAGTACTGGACCCACACAGCCCACCTCATCGAGAACAACACAGCAGAAAGTGCTGGACCCACACAGCCCACCTCATCGAGGACAACACAGCAGAAAGTACTGGACCCACACAGCCCACCTCATCGAGGACAACACAGCAGAAAGTACTGGACCCACACAGCCCACCTCATCGAGAACAAAACAGCAGAAGGCGGAGGGGTCTCCAAAGGCCTCTGGGCCTATGTGAAAGCCAAGCGCACAGAGTCGACCAACGTCTCCCCCCTGAAGGTTGAAGGACGTCTGGTGACGGACGCCCAGGGCCAGGATGAAATCCTGAATCGCCAATTCCAGTCGGTATTCAGCAAACGATCCCCATGCACACCAGAGGACTTCGTGTCTAGGACAGGGCTCAGCCCCATCCCTGAAGGACCAACATGCGACCCCATCACCATTGGGGAGGACGGAGTCAGAAAGCTACTGAGGAACCTGAATACCACGAGACCCCCAAATCCTCAAAGAGCTGGCCTCAAAGATCATGCCTGCCCTCACGCTACTGTTCCAGTCTTCAATCGACTCGGGGGTTGTTCCACAGGACTGGAGGACAGCTAGTGTCACCTATCTTTAAGGGTGAACGCTGCTGTCCAGAAAACTACCACCCTATCTCGCTGACAAGTGTACCTGGCAAGCTGCTGGAGCACATCATCGTCCACGCCATCATGGACCTGGCAGAGAAAACCAACAGTATCTGCAGAGTGCAGCATGGGTTCAGGAAGAAGCGATCCTGTGTCAACCAGCTGTTGGGCCTCGTGGATGAGATCACACACGGCAGGGAGAATGGCAAGCAGACAGACATGCTAATCATGGACTTCGCAGACGACACAGCATGTCACAAGACAATTAACAAAGCCGCCAGCCAACACAATCTGCAAAGTGACATGGACAAGCTTGCTGACTGGGAGGAAAGATGGATGATGTCCTTCCACCCGGACAAGTGTGCAGTACTACGCTTCGGCAAGCAATGGAAGGCACAATACCATCTACGTCAACATACGCTCAAGCCGTACAATGATATCACGTACCTCGGTGTTACCATCTCCACCGACCTCAGCTGGAACAAACACACCAACAACGTCGCAAATAAAGCCAGCAAGACCCTTGGTTTCCTGCAACGAAACCTCAAGGTTGACTCAACTGCCACCAAGGACAAAGCCTACAAGGCCCTTGCACGCCCCCAACTAGAATACGCTTGCGAAGTCAGGGACCCGCACACTGACAACAACATCCAGTGCCTCGAAAAGACACAGAGGAGGGCCACCCGCTGGGTGGTAAACCGCTACCGCCAAACATCCAGCGTGGGAGACATGCTTGACAAGCTAGGATGGCCTATACGGGTAGACTGGCGAAAGAGAACACGCCTGGCCACCATTCTCAAGTACCACTGTGGAGACGTGGTCATCGACACCAACCAGGCGCCAAAATAACAACCAGGACATAACACCCGGGGCTCACCTGAATACCCGTGTGCCACACAGTCCTGCTACCGGAACTACAGGCAGTTCTCTTTCTTCCTACATACCACCACGGAGTTCAACAAGCTGCCACCTGAGGCCTCAAATCTGTCATTTGACCTTACCCACCCCCACCCCTATCTCCAGTTCCCTGCCGCCCCCTCCCCCATCCAATCCCCATCCCCACACTTTTCCTGCCCCACAAACTAGGGCCTACCACTGCCTGCCTAGAGGCCTGTAATAGTGAGTGTGGTGGCCCCAACTCCCTTCGCCCTCATCCCCCTCCCCCACCTGATAGGCTAACACTGACTGCATGCATTCCCTACAGAGCAGCAGACCGGAACCCCCTCAAATTAGTATGCCAGAATCTTCAACTTTTTATTCAAGAAAAAGATGAATGTTTAATGATAATAATGATGATGATGGTAATAATAATGATGATGATGACGATGATGATGATGATGATGATATTATCATTATATGTATTTTTTTAAATCATCATCATCATCATTATCATCATCATCATTATCATTAAACAATCTTTTTTTTAAGAAAATTATTATTATTATGATTATTTGATAATAACAAGAAGGATGAGAACAAGAATGATGATAATGTTTATGTATGTAGCGCCTAACCAAATGATTTGGCTGTTTGTGCTTCACGGTTACAATAGTTCCTGTGAAGGAGATCAAAGAAAATAAAGACGCCTATCTGCCAAAACAGTGTCCCTGAGGGTCTAGGTTCAATTCTCGCTCTCGCCCTTTCCCCCAGGTTTGACTGGAAAATCCAACTGAGCATCTGGTCTTTCCCATGAGATGTTAAACCGAGGTCCCGTGTGCAGCACGCGCATGGCGCGCTGAAAAAGAACCCATGGCAACGAGAGTGTTGTCCTCTGCCACTATTGTACAGCATATCCACTGTGATAGGTACACGCATTCAAGTCCTGGCTGGCGCGTTGGGTTATGCTGCTGTCAGGCATCTGCCTAGCAGATGTTGTGTAGCGTTGGGTTATGCTGCTGTCAGGGAAATGCCTAGCAGATGTGGTGTAACGTTGGGTTATGCTGCTGTCAGGCATCTGCCTAGCAGATGTGGTGTAACGTTGGGTTATGCTGCTGTCAGGCATCTGCCTAGCAGATGTGGTGTAACGTTGGGTTATGCTGCTGTCAGGCATCTGCCTAGCAGATGTGGTGTAACGTTGGGTTATGCTGCTGTCAGGCATCTGCCTAGCAGATGTGGTGTAGCGTTGGGTTATGCTGCTGTCAGGCATCTGCCTAGCAGATGTTGTGTAGCGTTGGGTTATGCTGCTGTCAGGCATCTGCCTAGCAGATGTGTAGCGTTGGGTTATGCTGCTGTCAGGCATCTGCCTAGCAGATGTTGTGTAGCGTTGGGTTATGCTGCTGTCAGGCATCTGCCTAGCAGATGTTGTGTAGCGTTGGGTTATGCTGCTGTCAGGGAAATGCCTAGCAGATGTGTAGCGTACATGGATCAGTCCGAAAACAGTGGCGCCTTTGTATTGTATTGTATTGTATTGTATTGCACAAAAACGCACTGTTCGTCGTCGTTAAATATATATTCATTGTATTGTGTTGTACTGTACTGTACTGTACTGTACTGTACTGTACTGCATTGTATTGTTATATTGCACAGAAAACACTCTATTCGTCATCGTAATTGTGTTGTGTTGTATGTTGTGTAGTGTTGTGTGGTATGGTGTTGTGTTGTGTAGTGTTGTGTGGTATGGTGTTGTGTGGTATGGTGTTGTGTGGTATGGTGTTGTGTAGTGTTGTGTGGTATGGTGTTGTGTGGTATGGTGTTGTGTAGTGTTGTGTGGTATGGTGTTGTGTAGTGTTGTGTGGTATGGTGTTGTGT
>NC_134902.1:41913236-41933236 GCF_041734735.1 Babylonia areolata | reverse complement strand
TTCCTGTAGAGATGTCTGAGTGTGCAATATTTCCTGTAGAGTTGTCTGAGTGTGCAAGAGTTGTCTGAGTGTGCAAGAGTTGTCTGAGTGTGCAAGAGTTGTCTGAGTGTGCAATATTTCCTGTAGAGTTGTCTGAGTGTGCAATATTTCCTGTAGAGATGTCTGAGTGTGCAATATTTCCTGTAGAGATGTCTGAGTGTGCAATATTTCCTGTAGAGTTGTCTGAGTGTGCAATATTTCCTGTAGAGTTGTCTGAGTGTGCAATATTTCCTGTAGAGTTGTCTGAGTGTGCAAGAGTTGTCTGAGTGTGCAAGAGTTGTCTGAGTGTGCAATATTTCCTGTAGAGTTGTCTGAGTGTGCAATATTTCCTGTAGAGTTGTCTGAGTGTGCAATATTTCCTGTAGAGATGTCTGAGTGTGCAATATTTCCTGTAGAGTTGTCTGAGTGTGCAGTGTGCAATATTTCCTGTAGAGTTGTCTGAGTGTGCAATATTTCCTGTAGAGTTGTCTGAGTGTGCAATATTTCCTGTAGAGTTGTCTGAGTGTGCAATATTTCCTGTAGAGATGTCTGAGTGTGCAATATTTCCTGTAGAGTTGTCTGAGTGTGCAAGAGTTGTCTGAGTGTGCAATATTTCCTGTAGAGTTGTCTGAGTGTGCAATATTTCCTGTAGAGTTGTCTGAGTGTGCAAGAGTTGTCTGAGTGTGCAAGAGTTGTCTGAGTGTGCAATATTTCCTGTAGAGTTGTCTGAGTGTGCAATATTTCCTGTAGAGTTGTCTGAGTGTGCGACGGGCGCAACAGCCGAATGGTTAAAGCGTTGGACTTTCAATCTGAGGGTCCCGGGTTCGAATCACGGTGACGGCGCCTGGTGGGTAAAGGGTGGAGATTTTTACGATCTCCCAGGTCAACATATGTGCAGACCTGCTAGTGCCTGAACCCCCTGCGTGTGTATATGCAAGCAGAAGATCAAATACGCACGTTAAAGATCCTGTAATCCATGTCAGCGTTCGGTGGGTTATGGAAACAAGAACATACCCAGCATGCACACCCCCGAAAACGGAGTATGGCTGCCTACATGGCGGGGTAAAAACGGTCATACACGTAAAAGCCCACTCGTGTGCGTACGAGTGAACGCAGAAGAAGAAGAAGAAGAAGAAGTCTGAGTGTGCAAGAGTTGTCTGAGTGTGCAATATTTCCTGTAGAGTTGTCTGAGTGTGCAATATTTCCTGTAGAGTTGTCTGAGTGTGCAAGAGTTGTCTGAGTGTGCAATATTTCCTGTAGAGTTGTCTGAGTGTGCAAGAGTTGTCTGAGTGTGCAATATTTCCTGTAGAGTTGTCTGAGTGTGCAATATTTCCTGTAGAGTTGTCTGAGTGTGCAATATTTCCTGTAGAGTTGTCTGAGTGTGCAATATTTCCTGTAGAGTTGTCTGAGTGTGCAATATTTCATGTAGAGTTGTTTGAGTGTACAATATTTCCTGTAGAGTTGTCTGAGTGTGCAAGAGTTGTCTGAGTGTGCAATATTTCCTGTAGAGTTGTCTGAGTGTGCAAGAGTTGTCTGAGTGTGCAATATTTCCTGTAGAGTTGTCTGAGTGTGCAATATTTCCTGTAGAGTTGTCTGAGTGTGCAATATTTCCTGTAGAGTTGTCTGAGTGTGCCATATTTTCGTCTTTTTGTCGTTTTGTTTTTCATTAAACCGTGCCCGAACTGCAACAGTATGAAACACTGTCCCAATTCATGGTTATCGTTGGTTTGTCCCCGTAGTGCAGAGAACGAAACCCAGGGTTCACCAAATGCGACAAGGACCACTTCGGAACTTGTAGAATTTTCTTCCTGGTGGCATAGTGAAACATACTGAATTTTCGGCAGACAGCAATGTATGCAGCCAGTGTTGTTAGCACCAGTCATAACCAGGGGCCGTATTCATGGGGACTAACTTGCCAACGTCAGGCGTAAAGCAAAACGTCTGGACTTTGAACGTCAAAACTTTTGCTGCAGCTAAGTCGGTATTCATGGCGCGGGCGTGAAAGTCTGACAACGAACGACTGGACTTCTCACAATTTGTTCTTGACGACGCCTTCGTTCTTATTTAGAAAGGGATTTTCCCGATTAAGTTCCCATTTTCGCATGCTTGTCAGCTGCTGCACGGAGTGAAGTTAACACTTGGTTTGTTCAGCCTGGAGTTCAGAAGTTTGTTGTGTCCGAGAGCATCACTCACATGCAATCGTGCGGCATGCACGTGGTGGTTATGTTTTTGTGTGTGTGTGTGTGGAGGAGGAATTTTGTTTAATGTCCCGTCACACATATCGGTGATTGAAGACATTTTGTTAAAGTATTTATGAAATCATTTAAGTATTATCGGTTAGAAGGGGTGGGAGATGTGAATGAATGGAGGGTTGGGGGAAACTGGGCAAATGAGGGTGAGGGTGAAATGAGGGTGAAATTTGAAAAAAAAAAAAAATCTAAATACAGTTACAAGAAATCGTGTGTGTGTGTGTGTGTGTGTGTGTGTGTGTGTGTGTGTGTAATTATAATTTTTATATATCATATTTCTTTTTTGTATTTTAATGAAAGACACAATAGTTGTTGTTGTTGTTGTTGTTCTTCTTCTTCTTATTATTATTATTATATTTAAATTTTAAATTTTTATCATCATCATCATCATTATACACCTTCAGGAGGTGCATTCTAGCTGACTGAAGTGTTAATAAAAAAAATAATAAACGCCCCGTCTTACAAAGTCTGGGCGTACGGGGTATAGTCCAGCGAAATCGCTGGACTAAATTTCAGCCGTTTTAGTCTGCGTTTACATTGGACTCGTCAAAGTCTTCCGCCAATAATACCAACTTTGATGGATTGTCTCGGACAACACGTTTAGTCCAGACGTTTCCGTTTACACCCGCCCTATGAAAACAACCCCTGATGCGCTTTCTTGCGCGTTTTCCGTTTGTTACAATGAAAAGAACACGGTAATCATTTATAAACTAATTAATAACTGTAAATTATGATTGAAACAGATTGTTTTCAAACTGTTCATGGTGCACACGTACCTGATAGTGTTTTCAAACTGTTCATGGTTACACGTGCCTGATACAGTGTTTTCAAAGTGTTCATGGTTACACGTACCTGATAGTGTTTTCAAAGTGTTCATGGTGCACACGTACCTGATAGTGTTTTCAAAGTGTTCATGGTGCACACGTACCTGATAGTGTTTTCAAAGTGTTCATGGTGCACACGTACCTGATAGTGTTTTCAAACTGTTCATGGTGCACACGTACCTGATAGTGTTTTCAAACTGTTCATGGTGCACACGTACCTGATAGTGTTTTCAAAGTGTTCATGGTTACACGTGCCTGATACAGTGTTTTCAAACTGTTCATGGTTACACGTACCTGATAGTGTTTTCAAAGTGTTCATGGTGCACACGTACCTGACAGTGTTTTCAAACTGTTCATGGTGCACACGTACCTGATACAGTGTTTTCAAACTGTTCATGGTGCACACGTACCTGATAGTGTTTTCAAAGTGTTCATGGTGCACACGTACCTGATAGTGTTTTCAAACTGTTCATGGTGCACACGTGCCTGATACAGTGTTTTCAAACTGTTCATGGTGCACACGTGCCTGATACAGTGTTTTCAAACTGTTCATGGTGCACACGTGCCTGATACAGTGTTTTCAAAGTGTTCATGGTTACACGTGCCTGATACAGTGTTTTCAAAGTGTTCATGGTGCACACGTACCTGACAGTGTTTTCAAACTGTTCATGGTGCACACGTGCCTGATACAGAGTTTTCAAAGTGTTCATGGTGCACACGTGCCTGATACAGTGTTTTCAAAGTGTTCATGGTGCACACGTACCTGATACAGAGTTTTCAAACTGTTCATGGTTACACGTGCCTGATACAGTGTTTTCAAACTGTTCATGGTGCACACGTACCTGATAGTGTTTTCAAACTGTTCATGGTGCACACGTACCTGATAGTGTTTTCAAAGTGTTCATGGTACACACGTACCTGATAGTGTTTTCAAACTGTTCATGGTGCACACGTACCTGATAGTGTTTTCAAAGTGTTCATGGTTACACGTGCCTGATACAGTGTTTTCAAACTGTTCATGGTGCACACGTACCTGATAGTGTTTTCAAAGTGTTCATGGTTACACGTGCCTGATACAGTGTTTTCAAAGTGTTCATGGTGCACACGTACCTGATAGTGTTTTCAAACTGTTCATGGTGCACACGTACCTGATACAGCCAGGACTGAAGTCCATGAGAGGTAAGGAGATGGACATAGGACACCCTGCTAAAACATTCCCCCATTCTTCAACACAGCTTTTTTCAGTTTCTCTAATTTCAGTTACTTCAATCATACACATGCATATGTATGAGTTTATATGCACACACACACACACACACACACACACACACACACACACACACACACACACACACAGACACACACACACACACTGTCACACACACACACACACACACACACACACACACACACACACACACACACACACACTGTCTGTCACACACACACACACAAACACACACACACTGTCTGTCACACACACACTGTCTGTCACACACACACACACACACACACACACACACACACACACACACACACACACACACTGTCTGTCACACACACAAACACACACACACACACACACACACACACACACACACACACACACACAGATTTAAGAATTTGACAGTCTCGTGAGGCCTGATTAACGCATTATATCTGTACGTAGGTCAGTCACCTGTTCCCCTTCTTCTTTCAGTTTTGATTAAAGCAGATGAGTTGTGCGCGTATATGGATCAGTCCACGAGCTTTTGTCGCCTCCTTGAAACTGAAATTGAAAGTGGCGGCGAAAGGGGCGTTTCTGACTGGGCACATGACTGGTGAGTGACCGCACTGGTCACAGCTTTCTGTTGGTGAAACGGCTTTCTGAAAGCTACACATAATTACTTAAAAGCATGCTCTCAAGACTTGACAAGCGCGTTGGGTTATGCTACTGTCAGGCATCTACATAGCAGATGTGGTGTCGCGTGTTTGGATTTGTCCCAACGCAGTGACGCCAACTTGAGAAACTGAAACTGTTCACTGCTGGCTGTCCTCGCGGTCTTCCAGTGACAGTTCAGGTTTAGGTCCCGTCAAATACTTACCTAGTTTTCACTTACCGTTAATTTGTTCCCGTATTGCAGAATCTTGTTCATCATTAACATGTGTGCCTGTATAAGATCTTCAGTTATAAGATTGGTTTGTTGTTCACAATCGGATCTGTGCCCGTTTGAGATACTCAGTCATCTTTGAGTTGTGCCCATACTGCAGCGATCATTATCATTAATCTGTGCCCGTGTTTGATATTAAGTTATCTTTGAGTTGTGCCCATACTGCAGAAATCATTACCATTAATATGTGCCCGTGATTGATATTAAGTTATCTTCGAGTTGTGCCCATACAGCAGATATCATATTCATTAATCTGTGCCCGTGTTTGATATTAAGTTATCTTCGAGTTGTGCCCATACTGCAGAAATCATTACCATTAATCTGTGCCCGTGTTTGATATTAAGTTATCTTCGAGTTGTGCCCATACTGCAGAAATCATTACCATTAATCTGTGCCCGTGTTTGATATTAAGTTATCTTTGAGTTGTGCCCATACTGTAGAAATCATTACCATTAATCTGTGCCCGTGTTTGATATTAAGTTATCTTTGAGTTGTGCCCATACTGCAGAAATCATTACCATTAATCTGTGCCCGTGTTTGATATTAAGTTATCTTTGAGTTGTGCCCATACTGCAGAAATCATTACCATTAATCTGTGCCCGTGTTTGATATTAAGTTATCTTTGAGTTGTGCCCATACTGCAGAAATCATTACCATTAATCTGTGCCCGTGTTTGATATTAAGTTATCTTTGAGTTGTGTCCATACTGTAAGGATCGTTATCACTCTGTGCTTGTGTTGTGTCCATACTGTAAGGATCGTTATCATCACTCTGTGCTTGTGTTGTGTCCATACTGTAAGGATCGTTATCATCACTCTGTGCTTGTGTTGTGTCCATACTGTAAGGATCGTTATCATCACTCTGTGCTTGTGTTGTGTCCATACTGTAAGGATCGTTATCATCACTCTGTGCTTGTGTTGTGTCCATACTGTAAGGATCGTTATCATCACTCTGTGCTTGTGTTGTGTCCATACTGTAAGGATCGTTATCATCACTCTGTGCTTGTGTTGTGTCCATACTGTAAGGATCGTTATCATCACTCTGTGCCCGTTTTGGATGTTGGGCAACCTTTGTGTTGTGTCCATACTGCAGAGTGCGAAACGATTTATTTTGTTCCCACTCCTCCTTCCTGTGTTCCATGCGGACGATGAATTCGTTTCCTGACCACCAGTTTTCAGCTGTCATCAGTTATTATCAGTTATCGTCAGTTATTATCAGTTGTTACCAGTTATTATCAGTTGTCATCAGTTATCAGTTGTCATCAGTTATCAGTTGTCATCAGTTATCAGTTGTCATCAGTTGTCATCAGTTATCAGTTGTCATCAGTTATCAGCTGTCATCAGTTGTCATCAATTATTACCAGTTGTCATCAGTTATCAGTTGTCATCAGTTATCAGTTGTCATCAGTTGTCATCAATTATTACCAGTTGTCATCAGTTATCAATTGTCATCAGTTATCAGTTATCATCAGTTATCAGTTGTCATCAGTTGTCATCAGTTATCATTGTCATCAGCTGTCATCAGTTATTACCAGTTGTCATCAGTTATCAGTTGTTATCAGTTATCAGTTGTCATCAGTTATTACCAGTTGTCATCAGTTATCAGTTGTCATCAGTTATCAATTGTCATCAGTTATCAGTTATCATCAGTTATTATCAGCTGTCATCACTTATCAGCTGTCATCAGTTATTGTCAGTTGTCATCAGTTATCATTTATCATCATTTATTATCAGTTGTCATCAGTTATTATCAGTTATCATCAGTTATTATCAGTTATCAGTTATCATCATTTATTATCAGCTGTCATCAGTTATTATCAGTTATCATCAGTTATTATCAGTTATCATCATTTATTATCAGTTGTCATCAGTTATTATCAGTTATCATCAGTTATTATCAGTTATCACTTATCATCATTTATTATCAGTTATCATCATTTATTATCAGTTATCATGAGTTATTATCAGCTGTCATCAGTTATCAGTTGTCATCAGTTATCAGTTATTATCAGTTGTCATCAGTTATTATCAGTTATCAGTTGTCAGTTGTCATATGCTATTATCAGTTGTCATTAGTTATCAGTTGCCATCAGTTATTATCAATTGTCATCAGTTATCAGTTGTCATCAGTTATCAGTTGTCATTAGTTATTATCAGTTGTCATCAGTTCTTATCAGTTATCATCAGTTATTAATTATCGTCTGTCATTGTCAGCTATCATCAGTTATTAGCTGTCATCAGTTATCAGTTATCATCAGTTATTATCAGTTATCATCAGTTATCAGTTGTCATCAGTTATTATCAGTTGTCATTAGTTATTATCAGTTGTCATCAGTTCTTATCAGTTATCATCAGTTATTAATTATCGTCTGTCATTGTCAGCTATCATCAGTTATTATCAGTTTTAATCAGTTATCAGTTGTGATCAGCTGTCTTCAGTTATCATCAGTTATTATCAGCTGTCATCAGTTAATTACAGTTATCATTAGTTATTGTCAATTAGCATAATAATGATAATATTTATATAGCGCTGAATCTTGTACAGAGACAAATCTAAGCGCTTTCATACCAATCATTCACACGCATGCATAACTCTAAAACTGAAGAAACTGAAGACAAGGAAGAGGTAGGATAGGGAGGCTATCTTGTAAAGAGGTGGGTTTTAAGGCCAGACTTGAAAGAGCTGAGCGCGGAGACCTGACGGAGCGAAAGAGGAAGTTCATTCCAAATGCAGGGTCCAGAGACAGAGAAAGAACGGCGTCCAACAGTGGAGTGTTTGAATCTGCGTATGTGTAAACAGAGTGGATCCGAAGCCGATCGTAGAGTGGGATGGAGTGCAGGGGTGAAGGCAGTCACAGAGATAGGAAGGGGCTGATTTGTGAATACATTTATAACATAGAGTGCTGATCTTATACTTTATTCTGTGTGAGACATGGAGCCAATGGAGATGTTGCAAAATAGGAGTGATGTGCTCTGATCTTTTCTTTCTGAGGACGAGTCGGGCAGCAGAGTTTTGTATGCGCTGATGGGACTGAATAGATGAAGCAGGCAAACCAGACAATAGGGAGTTATAGTAGTCAAGGCAAGAGAGAATGAGAGAAATGACACGTCTAGATGTGGGTCGGTGGACAGATATTTCCGAATGGAACTGATGCGTCGCAGTTTACAGTAGCAAGATTGACATGTCTGACTGATATTTTTTTTAGCATGGGCAGTGTGTTGTCAAGGACAACACCGAGGTTCCTGACTGAGCTGGAAAGAGGGACGGATGTGCTGCCAAGTTTAATTTTGTCAGCTGTGATGGAAGAGAGTTTTTGTTTAGTTCCTATGATCATTGCTTCGGTCTTTCCTGCGTTCAATTATAACTTATTTAGAGTCATCTACTTTTGAATGTCCGGGAAGCATTCAGTTGTACCTTCCAAGAGCGAGGACACTTTTTCAGGGGTGTCACTTTTCTAAAGTTGAGTGTCATCAGCATAGCTATGATGACTAACATTGTGGTGGTTGATAATTTCAGAGAGAGGAGCAGTGTACAGTGTGAAGAGAACTGGGCCAAAAACAGATCCCTGTGGGACTCCGTGTTTGATTTTAACAGGTTCAGACTGGAAATTATCGACGATGACAGACTGGAATCGATCAGTGAGATAAGATTTGAACCAGTTGAGAACAGTGCATTTGATGCTAAATGTAAAATGAAGACGGGAAAGAAGGATTGAATGGTTTATCGTGTCAAAGGCGGCTGACAAGTCGAGAAGAGTGAGAAGGGAAGTTTTTCCTGAGTCGGACGCTCGCTGTAGATTGTTCAGGATGTGAAGGAGAGTGGTTTCGGTGCTGTGGTCAGCACAATATGCAGACTGAAAAGGGTGAAGGAGATTGTTGAACAAAGGTGGTTGTTGAGCTGCTTCAGGACAAATTTTTCAAGGAGTTTGGACAGGAAAGGAAGGTTAGAAACTGGTCGATAATTTTTCAAAATGTTTCCATCAAGGTTGGGTTTCTTCAGAAGAGGCCGGACGATTGCAGTTTTGAAAGTGGATGGAAACGTTCCAGTAGGAATGGATGAGTTGACAATATTGGTGATTGTTGGGAGAAGCTGTGAGACACACTGGGAAAAGACAGAGGCTGTTATAGGATCAGATTCATCAGTCATTATCAGTTATCATCAGTCATTATCAGTTGTAATCAGTTATCATCAGTTATCAGATGTCATCAGTTATCAGTTCAATTCAATTCAAAATTCAAAATATTTTGCTTCAACCAAAACAGAAGATTCTCTCTCGGCTCACCTAATATGCCCGTCAGCAAAAAAAACAAACAAACAACAACAACAACAAAAACACAGAAGAGAAAAACGAATAACTGTCACACCCTTCCCTCATCACCATGCACACATCAGTTATTATGTAAAATGAAAAACATTTGGGGGAGAGAGTATTTCATTATAAGATAGAGTGAAACAACTGTGTGTGAGCGTGTGTGTGCGCATGTGTGTGTGTGAGTGTGAGTGTGTGCATGCGTCAGTGTGTGTGTGTACGTGCGCGCACGTGTGTGCGTGTGTGAGCCTGTGTGTGAGCGAGTGTGCGCACGTGTATGTATCGATCATTATAAAAAGGAAAATAATCAGTAAGATAACATAACATTTTAAAAGACAAATGCTCATCAACAAATCAGATCGAAAAACGAATGAGTAGCTGGCTCCTTGATCACAGCCCACACATATATTATCGTGCAAAAAGAAAACATTCAGGTAAGAAAACAAATTACTTTTTAAGATAAAGTGAAACATTCTCGTGGTATAAAAGGAAAATATTCATAAAGAAAATCATAACATTTTAAGACACAAATGAAATGAAAATAAACAAATAACCCATCCATACTTCCCTTACAGCTAAAAGTTATTATCAGTTATCATCAGTTATCGTCAGCTATCATCAGTTATTATGAGCTGTCGTCAGTTATCAGTCATTATCAGCTGTCGTCAGTTATCAATTATCATCAGTTATTGTCAGCTATCATCAGTTATTATGAGCTGTCGTCAGTTATCAGTCATTATCAGGTGTCGTCAGTTATCAATTATCATCAGTTATTGTCAGCTATCATCAGTTATTATGAGCTGTCGTCAGTTATCATCAGTCATTATCAGCTGTCGTCAGTTATCAATTATCATCAGTTATTGTCAGCTGTTATCAGTTATCAGCTATGATAAGTTATTATCAGCTATGGTCAGTTATTATCAGCTATGATAAGCTATCATCAGTTATAAGTTATCAGCTATGATAAGTTATCATCAATTATCAGTTATCGGCTGCGATCAGTTATTATCAGCTATGACAAGTTATCATCAGTTATTATCAGTTATCATCATTTTATTGAGTTGCTCTCCAGTAGTTACTCTCCAGTGGTGAATTTTTTTTTCAACATTGATTGTAGCAGGCCGGTCGTTGTTTTCAGCAACGCGTGACAGTAACATCTGTGTCATGATGAAGACAACACTCCACATGGACAGTTATGTCAAGATTCATATACAGTAACATCTGTGTCATGATGAAGACAACACTCCACGTGGACAGTTCAGTTATGTCAAGATTCATATACAGTAACATCTCTGTCATGATGAAGACAACACTCCACATGGACAGTTATGTCAAGATTCATATACAGTAACATCTCTGTCATGATGAAGACAACACTCCACATGGACAGTTCAGTTATGTCAAGATTCATATACAGTAACATCTGTGTCATGATGAAGACAACACTCCACATGGACAGTTCAGTTATGTCAAGATTCATATACAGTAACATCTCTGTCATGATGAAGACAACACTCCACATGGACAGTTCAGTTATGTCAAGATTCATATACAGTAACATCTGTGTCATGATGAAGACAACACTCCACGTGGACAGTTCAGTTATGTCAAGATTCATATACAGTAACATCTCTGTCATGATGAAGACAACACTCCACGTGGACAGTTATGTCAAGATTCATATACAGTAACATCTGTGTCATGATGAAGACAACACTCCACGTGGACAGTTATGTCAAGATTCATATACAGTAACATCTCTGTCATGATGAAGACAACACTCCACATGGACAGTTCAGTTATGTCAAGATTCATATACAGTAACATCTGTGTCATGATGAAGACAACACTCCACATGGACAGTTCAGTTATGTCAAGATTCATATACAGTAACATCTGTGTCATGATGAAGACAACACTCCACATGGACAGTCAGTTATGTCAAGATTCATATACAGTAACATCTGTGTCATGATGAAGACAACACTCCACATGGACAGTTATGTCAAGATTCATATACAGTAACATCTGTGTCATGATGAAGACAACACTCCACATGGACAGTTCAGTTATGTCAAGATTCATATACAGTAACATCTGTGTCATGATGAAGACAACACTCCACGTGGACAGTTATGTCAAGATTCATATACAGTAACATCTCTGTCATGATGAAGACAACACTCCACATGGACAGTTCAGTTATGTCAAGATTCATATACAGTAACATCTGTGTCATGATGAAGACAACACTCCACATGGACAGTTCAGTTATGTCAAGATTCATATACAGTAACATCTGTGTCATGATGAAGACAACACTCCACATGGACAGTTCAGTTATGTCAAGATTCATATACAGTAACATCTGTGTCATGATGAAGACAACACTCCACATGGACAGTTATGTCAAGATTCATATACAGTAACATCTGTGTCATGATGAAGACAACACTCCACATGGACAGTTCAGTTATGTCAAGATTCATATACAGTAACATCTGTGTCATGATGAAGACAACACTCCACATGGACAGTTATGTCAAGATTCATATACAGTAACATCTGTGTCATGATGAAGACAACACTCCACATGGACAGTTATGTCAAGATTCATATACAGTAACATCTGTGTCATGATGAAGACAACACTCCACATGGACAGTTCAGTTATGTCAAGATTCATATACAGTAACATCTGTGTCATGATGAAGACAACACTCCACATGGACAGTTCAGTTATGTCAAGATTCATATACAGAGTGAGCAAAAGTTAACTGTGACTGTTGCAGGATAGGAAAACAAAAAAAGGGAACAACTGCAGAGGGGAATTTTTTTTTTTAATGGGTGGCGCTCTCAGTGTAGCGACGCGCTGGCCCTGGGGAGAGTAGCCCGAATTTCAGAGAAATCTGTTGATACAATACAATACAATACCAATTCCATACCAATACCATACTAATACCAATACCATACTAATACAATACCAATACTAACACTAATACAATACTAATACTAATACAATACTAATACAATACTAATACTAATACAATACTAATCTAATACTAAAACAATACTAATACAATACTAATACAATACAAATACACACTCTAGTGATGGTTGGGTTTGGGGGTGGGGGAGGGGGGATCATGAGAATTTTCGTTTTCTGGCTTTCTAATTCAAAATACGAGCCATGGCTTTTGTTGCACACACACAACTACTGACCCCATGAGCGAAACAATTTGTTGTTCCGATGGAAATTAAACTAGTTCAAGATTAAGGGGCATTTCTTGAGACAAACAGGTACCTGGAAGGGAAAATAAACTTCATAAGCTGTCTGATTCCGGATGTTTCAATTTTCATTTTTGTTCGTTGATTGTTGATTTTTTTCTCTTCTTATATCCTACCAATGTATTATGTATTTGATTTTTTCCATGAGATCGATTGATGTTCCATGAGATCGATTGATGAATTTTGTTCTGGTTTTCCTGTCAATTAATTCTTGTGCTTGTATGATCGCACACTTTCCACACAGCCATACATGTCCGCACACATGCACTCTCCGTCTTTCCCTGCATCCCTTTTCCCTCCGCCCCCTCCCTCCCCCTCTCCCACTCCCCTCAATCATAACTGGGGAAGGTTGAGTGATGGTTGCCCCCATCCTGGCTCGCCGTTCGTCTTTGTTCACTGTAATTAGATACTTAGGTTTCATGAGTACTGTTTGACATACCTACCTGCCCTGTTCACTGTAATTAGACACTTAGGTTTCATGAGTACTGTTTGACATACCTACCTGACCTGTTCACTGTAATTAGACACTTACGTTTCATGAGTACTGTTTGACATACCTACCTGCCCTGTTCACTGTAATTAGACACTTAGGTTTCATGAGTACTGTTTGACATACCTACCTGCCCTGTTCACTGTAATTAGACACTTACGTTTCATGAGTACTGTTTGACATACCTACCTGCCCTGTTCACTGTAATTAGACACTTAGGTTTCATGAGTATTGTTTGACATACCTACCTGCCCTGTTCACTGTAATTAGACACACGTTTCATGAGTACTGTTTGACATACCTACCTGCCCTGTTCACTGTAATTAGACACACGTTTCATGAGTACTGTTTGACATACCTACCTGCCCTGTTCACTGTAATTAGACACACGTTTCATGAGTACTGTTTGACATACCTACCTGCCCTGTTCACTGTAATTAGACACTTAGGTTTCATGAGTATTGTTTGACATACCTACCTGCCCTGTTCACTGTAATTAGACACTTACGTTTCATGAGTACTGTTTGACATACCTACCTGCCCTCACTGATTCCCTCGTCTTTGTCTGTCAGAAGTCTCCACAGATATCCACCAGACAGGAGAGAGTAGAGCGCGCTACCTCCGTCAGCGGCAAACATTTCTCTCATTATGTTGCTCATAAGTCTTCGTGGATCCACATCTGGACAAGGACCGCCATCAGACAAGGTCTTACTGATACATGTCCCATTGTGTGTCATTCCACAGCATTCAATGGATATCCACCAATGTTTCTGTTCTTCAAGGTATATTTTACCCTGTCTTCATGAACCCCTTTAAACAATCCCTAAATCCTAACTTCGATCCGTAGCACGACGGGAATTAAGAGTCGATTTGACTCACAGCCAACACTTGCACAACATTTCTTTAAAAAAAAAAAAAAAATCCGTCCACACCTGGTTTACGTAATTCAGCTGCCAGACAAACAATGAGTTGGGGTGGGATTAGGGGGGCAGTAACCTGTTTGGTGGAGGTGCTCAGGTGTTTGTTAGCCTCAGCAGCAGTAGATGGAGAGAGAGAGAGAGAGAGAGAGAGAGCATTCTGCACAACCTCTTGCTGCTCCTGTGGTGAAGATGAGAGAAGCAGTTCTGACCAGACTAAGGAATATCTGCAGTATCATCTCCATAAAGGACAGTTTGATTAGCTCCCCATACAGGTTCTTCACGAATAGTCAAGTTCCGCTCTCCATGGACGGCCAGCCTTTGCTTCGGCTTTCCGTCAACAAGTTTTGCAAAGAGATTATTTATCCTTTTCTTTTTTTTCTTCTTTTTTTTAAATTTACTTTCTTCCTTCCTCCCTCCCTTCCTCCCCCCCCCCCACCCCCTTCCCTCCCTCCCTTCGGGTATGGTATCCTGTCTTTTTTTTCTCTTCAAAAGCTGACCAGGCTGTATTTTTGCCGCACACCGTTTGGTAAAATCCACAATGGTGTCAATGGGTCCACAATGCAGAATTGTGTCAATGGGTCCACACTGGAGAATCGTGTCAGTGGGTCCACAATGGAGAATTGTGTCAATGGGTCCACACTGGAGAATCGTGTCAATGGGTCCACACTGGAGAATCGTGTCAATGGAGAATCGTGTCAATGGGGCCACACTGGAGAATCGTGTCAATGGGTCCACACTGGAGAATCGTGTCAATGGGTCCACACTGGAGAATCGTGTCAATGGAGAATCGTGTCAATGGGTCCACACTGGAGAATCGTGTCAATAGGTCCACACTGGAGAATCGTGTCAATGGAGAATCGTGTCAATGGGTCCACACTGGAGAATCGTGTCAATGGGTCCACACTGGAGAATCGTGTCAATGGAGAATCGTGCCAATGGGTCCACACTGGAGAATCGTGTCAATGGGTCCACACTGGAGAATCGTGTCAATGGAGAATCGTGCCAATGGGTCCACACTGGAGAATCGTGTCAATGGAGAATCGTGTCAATGGGTCCACACTGGAGAATTGTCAATGGGTCCACACTGGAGAATTGTCAATGGGTCCACACTGGAGAATCGTTTCAATGGGTCCACACTGGAGAATCGTTCCCAAATGACACCAGAACTTTCTGGTCGATAACACGCCGTTTGAGTGAGGTAAGAACACTCAAGATACTAGTTGCCGTGTCTACTCTCGATATATGCTAATGCTCAAATAATGTGTGGCTCTTATTTCGGAAAGGCAAACTTGTTTGATCCTTACTTCCTGCTTGAAGGATATGATATTGTCGACAGAATTGTTTAGACAGACGAATCATTGTGAGCAGGATAAGCAAGGGAGGGAGTCGTTTGACGTCATGGTGGTTGCCATGTGTGAGTGTTCTTTTTCAGTCAGATTTACCAGCACTTGTGTAGGTGGACGTGAGTGTTCTTTTTCAGTCAGATTTACCAGTACTTGTGTAGGTGGACGTGAGCGTTCTTTTTCAGTCAGATTTACCAGTACTTTTGTAGGTGGACGTGAGTGTTCTTTTTCAGTCAGATTTACCAGCACTTGTGTAGGTGGACGTGAGTGTTCTTTTTCAGTCAGATTTACCAGCACTTGTGTAGGTGGACGTGAGTCAGATTTACCAGCACTTGTGTAGGTGGACGCGAGTCAGATTTACCAGCACTTGTGTAGGTGGACGTGAATCAGATTTACCAGCACTTGTGTAGGTGGACGTGAGTGTTCTTTTTCAGTCAGATTTACCAGCACTTGTGTAGGTGGACGTGAGTCAGATTTACCAGCACTTGTGTAGGTGGACGTGAGTCAGATTTACCAGCACTTGTGTAGGTGGACGTGAATCAGATTTACCAGCACTTGTGTAGGTGGACGTGAGTCAGATTTACCAGCACTTGTGTAGGTGGACGTGAATCAGATTTACCAGCACTTGTGTAGGTGGACGTGGGTGTGAGACAGAAGCATGTTTCGGTGACAAGTGTGTAGATCTAGTCGTGGTTGTTGTCATGTCTTGTTGATATTGATTTTAGATTTTTATTCAGAGCTTTGTTACCAGTACTTTGATGAAGTAAAAATAATAAAAAATCAACAGTTCAGACATGTGGTTTAAGAACAAGAATAATGTTGTGTGCATGCGCACATGTGTGTGCTGTTGTGTGCTTGTGTGTGTGTGTGTGTGTGTGTGTGTGTGTGTGTGTGTGCTTCAGAATGGAAGAGAGAGAGAGAGAGAGCATGGTGGGTATGTTCTTGTTTCCATAACCCACCGAACACTGACATGGATAACAGGATCTTCGACGTGCACATTTAATCTTTTGCGTGCGTACGCACACGAAGGGGGCACTAACATGTCTGCACACAGGCTGATCTGGGAGACCGGAAAAATCTCCATCCTATACCCTCCTGGCGCAGTTACCGAGATTGGAACACCGAGACCCTCAAATTTAAAGTCCAACACTTTAATCACTCGGCTGTTGTGGTCGTCTTATTGCAGCCGTCTTGGCGAAGAAGAGAAGAAGACATACATTATTTACAGAGCAAAAAGAAGCCCACAGAGACGTTTTCAACCATGTGTGCGAGTACACGAGAAAAAGCATCGATGGCGAAGACGAAGTACAGCGTGCATCACTGCTGGGAGTATAATTTACTTCCCCTCCACTCGACCCTGTGAGTGGTGGTATGGGTGCTAGTCTTTCTGTCTAATGCCTGGCAGGCACTAGGTGTCAGCGGCAATTTTATGTAAGGGATGACACAGACATACAGAGAGAGGGAGAGAAAGAAACTAAACGAAGGTTCTGTGGTGCCGTGATGTACTCCTGCTGGGAAGAGAGGCCTGGAGTTCACGTGGACAAACATCTTCTTGCCAAGACAAGACTAGACATGACAGCACAGCACAACACAAAATAGCACAGCACAGCATAACACAGCACAACACAGCGCAACATAACACAACACAAAAACAACACAACGCAACATAACACAGCGCAACATAACACAACACAAAAACAACACAACGCAACATAACACAGCGCAGCACAACGCGACATAACGCAACATAGCACCCGCAACACAATACAGCACAGCACAGCACCCGTAGCACAACAATACAGCACAGCACAGCACAGCACCTGCAACACAACAATACAGCACAGCACAGCACCCGTAGCACAACAATACAGCACAGCACAGCACCCGTAGCACAACAATACAGCACAGCACAGCACAGCACCTGCAACACAACAATACAGCACAGCACAGCACAGCACCTGCAACACAACAATACAGCACAGCACAGCACAGCACCTGCAACACATCAATACAGCACAGCACAGCACAGCACCTGCAATACAGCACAGCACAGCACCTGCAACACATCAATACAGCACAGCACAGCACAGCACAGCACCTGCAACACAGCACCTGCAACACAACAATACAGCACAGCACAGCACAGCACCTGCAACACAACAATACAGCACAGCACAGCACCTGCAATACAGCACAGCACAGCACCTGCAACACAACAATACAGCACAGCACAGCACAGCACCTGCAACACAACAATACAGCACAGCACAGCACCTGCAACACAACAATGCAGCACAGCACAGCACAGCACAGCACCTGCAATACAGCACAGCACAGCACCCGTAGCACAACAATACAGCACAGCACAGCACAGCACCTGCAACACAACAATACAGCACAGCACCCGTAGCACAACAATACAGCACAGCACAGCACCCGTAGCACAAAAATACAGCACAGCACAGCACAGCACAGCACAGCACAGCACAGCACCTCCAACACAACAATACAGCACAGCACAGCACAGCACCCGTAGCACAAAAATACAGCACAGCACCTCCAACACAACAATACAGCACAGCACAGCACAGCACCTGCAACACAACAATACAGCACAGCACAGCACAGCACCTGCAATACAGCACAGCACAGCACCTGCAATACAGCACAGCACAGCACCTGCAACACAACAATACAGCACAGCACAGCACAGCACCTGCAATACAGCACAGTACAGCACAGCACCGGCAACACAACAACACAGCACAGCGCAGCACAGCACAGTACAGCACAGCACCTCATAGCACAGCACCGCACAGCACCGCATAGCACAGCATATTGCAGTACAGACAGCACAGCACAACACAGCACAGCACATTACAGCACAACACAACACAGCACAGCACAGTACAGTACACGCAACACAACAATGCAGCACAGCACAGCACAGCACAGCACTTGCAACACAACAATACAGCACAGTGAGCACAGCACAGCACAGCACCCGAAACACAAAAATACAGCACAACACAGCACAGCACCCGCAAAACAATAATACGGCACTACACAGAACAGAACAGCACAGCACAGCACAGAACAGCACAACACAACACAACACAGCACAGCACAGCACAGCACACGCAACACAACAATGCAGCACAGCACAGCAGAGCACTTGCAACACAACAATACAGCACAGTGAGCACAGCACCGCAAAGCACAGCACAGTACAGCACAACACAGCACAGCACAGCAGAGCACAATACAGTACAGTACAGCACAGCACAGCACAGCACATGCAACACAAAAATACAGCACAGAGCAGCACAGCACAGCAACACAACAATACAACACAACACAGCCCAGCACAGAGGGTTTTGTGTTAGGATTGGGTTGGTTTTAGGGTTAGGGTTTTTGTTAGGGTTAGGGTTTTTGTTAGGGTTAGGGTGAGGTCAGGGTTAGGGGTTCGGGTTAGGGTTAGGATTAGGGTTTAAGGTTAGGGTTAGGGGTTAGGGGTTAGGGTTAGGTTAGGTTAGGGTTAGGGTTAGGTTAGGGGTTAGGGTTAGGGGTTAGGGTTAGGGTGTCGCGAGATGGATTACATTTTTTACCTTTTGACCCTTTTCCTATTTTGTGTGCCTGTGTGGGGATGGATTTGTATAATGTATAAACTTCGAACGCCTGTTGTTTTTGTGGGCTTGAGTTTCATATCGTGTCATTTCTTGGGTTTTCACGTGCTGGATTTTTATTTTTCCATTAAGCTGTACTCAGGGCAGCATCAGCTGAATTTTTAAAACTGGTTTTTGGAACGCAGACGCGCGGTAGAGCTCTCAAGAGTAACATCCATGTGGATGTTCTGGGTGTGGCAATATGTATTGCCCAGTTGTGTATAACACCTTTGTGTGTTGAAGTTGGGTTTTCCTGACTAGCCAAGTCCACCAGGGGAACAAGTTGTTCCATGTAAGTAGCCAGTATTTATCTTCAGTTAAACGTTTAAATGTTCTCGGGGTTTTTGTGTGTGTGTGTGAATGCTACATTGGAAAAATAGGAAGGGGTCTCTTTCGAAATGATTCTGTAAAGTGTAAAAAATGGTTGGCTAGCTTGTTTGATGTTATACGTGGTTAACTGATTTTCTTGCTGCACTGTATTAAATCATTACTCATCCTAGTATTATGGGGGATTCTGAGTAAAATTCATTGTTGTAATTTTTCCCGTATTAGGGTATAGGTCTCGGATAAGTTCATTTCCTAAGTAATGGTGGTGGTAGTGCCAGTAGAAGTGGTAGTGGTGGCAGTAGTGGTAGTAGTAGTTATTGTTTTGCATTTGGTTGGGTTTTATATAAACCACTTACTGGAACTGAGCCGTGTATGCCAAGTGCAGTGATTAAAGCAGATTTTCTTATTACGTAATTG
>NC_134902.1:41905736-41908236 GCF_041734735.1 Babylonia areolata | reverse complement strand
GTTAGGGTTAGGGTTAGGGTTAGGGTTAGGGTTAGGGTTAGGGTTAGGGTTAGGGTTAGGGTTAGGGTTAGGGTTAGGGTTAGGGTTAGGGTTAGGGTTAGGGTTAGGGTTAGGGTTAGGGTTAGGGTTAGGGTTAGGGTTAGGGTTAGGGTTAGGGTTAGGGTTAGGGTTAGGGTTAGGGTTAGGGTTAGGGTTAGGGTTAGGGTTAGGGTTAGGGTTAGGGTTAGGGTTAGGGTTAGGGTTAGGGTTAGGGTTAGGGTTAGGGTTAGGGTTAGGGTTAGGGTTAGGGTTAGGGTTAGGGTTAGGGTTAGGGTTAGGGTTAGGGTTAGGGTTAGGGTTAGGGTTAGGGTTAGGGTTAGGGTTAGGGTTAGGGTTAGGGTTAGGGTTAGGGTTAGGGTTAGGGTTAGGGTTAGGGTTAGGGTTAGGGTTAGGGTTAGGGTTAGGGTTAGGGTTAGGGTTAGGGTTAGGGTTAGGGTTAGGGTTAGGGTTAGGGTTAGGGTTAGGGTTAGGGTTAGGGTTAGGGTTAGGGTTAGGGTTAGGGTTAGGGTTAGGGTTAGGGTTAGGGTTAGGGTTAGGGTTAGGGTTAGGGTTAGGGTTAGGGTTAGGGTTAGGGTTAGGGTTAGGGTTAGGGTTAGGGTTAGGGTTAGGGTTAGGGTTAGGGTTAGGGTTAGGGTTAGGGTTAGGGTTAGGGTTAGGGTTAGGGTTAGGGTTAGGGTTAGGGTTAGGGTTAGGGTTAGGGTTAGGGTTAGGGTTAGGGTTAGGGTTAGGGTTAGGGTTAGGGTTAGGGTTAGGGTTAGGGTTAGGGTTAGGGTTAGGGTTAGGGTTAGGGTTAGGGTTAGGGTTAGGGTTAGGGTTAGGGTTAGGGTTAGGGTTAGGGTTAGGGTTAGGGTTAGGGTTAGGGTTAGGGTTAGGGTTAGGGTTAGGGTTAGGGTTAGGGTTAGGGTTAGGGTTAGGGTTAGGGTTAGGGTTAGGGTTAGGGTTAGGGTTAGGGTTAGGGTTAGGGTTAGGGTTAGGGTTAGGGTTAGGGTTAGGGTTAGGGTTAGGGTTAGGGTTAGGGTTAGGGTTAGGGTTAGGGTTAGGGTTAGGGTTAGGGTTAGGGTTAGGGTTAGGGTTAGGGTTAGGGTTAGGGTTAGGGTTAGGGTTAGGGTTAGGGTTAGGGTTAGGGTTAGGGTTAGGGTTAGGGTTAGGGTTAGGGTTAGGGTTAGGGTTAGGGTTAGGGTTAGGGTTAGGGTTAGGGTTAGGGTTAGGGTTAGGGTTAGGGTTAGGGTTAGGGTTAGGGTTAGGGTTAGGGTTAGGGTTAGGGTTAGGGTTAGGGTTAGGGTTAGGGTTAGGGTTAGGGTTAGGGTTAGGGTTAGGGTTAGGGTTAGGGTTAGGGTTAGGGTTAGGGTTAGGGTTAGGGTTAGGGTTAGGGTTAGGGTTAGGGTTAGGGTTAGGGTTAGGGTTAGGGTTAGGGTTAGGGTTAGGGTTAGGGTTAGGGTTAGGGTTAGGGTTAGGGTTAGGGTTAGGGTTAGGGTTAGGGTTAGGGTTAGGGTTAGGGTTAGGGTTAGGGTTAGGGTTAGGGTTAGGGTTAGGGTTAGGGTTAGGGTTAGGGTTAGGGTTAGGGTTAGGGTTAGGGTTAGGGTTAGGGTTAGGGTTAGGGTTAGGGTTAGGGTTAGGGTTAGGGTTAGGGTTAGGGTTAGGGTTAGGGTTAGGGTTAGGGTTAGGGTTAGGGTTAGGGTTAGGGTTAGGGTTAGGGTTAGGGTTAGGGTTAGGGTTAGGGTTAGGGTTAGGGTTAGGGTTAGGGTTAGGGTTAGGGTTAGGGTTAGGGTTAGGGTTAGGGTTAGGGTTAGGGTTAGGGTTAGGGTTAGGGTTAGGGTTAGGGTTAGGGTTAGGGTTAGGGTTAGGGTTAGGGTTAGGGTTAGGGTTAGGGTTAGGGTTAGGGTTAGGGTTAGGGTTAGGGTTAGGGTTAGGGTTAGGGTTAGGGTTAGGGTTAGGGTTAGGGTTAGGGTTAGGGTTAGGGTTAGGGTTAGGGTTAGGGTTAGGGTTAGGGTTAGGGTTAGGGTTAGGGTTAGGGTTAGGGTTAGGGTTAGGGTTAGGGTTAGGGTTAGGGTTAGGGTTAGGGTTAGGGTTAGGGTTAGGGTTAGGGTTAGGGTTAGGGTTAGGGTTAGGGTTAGGGTTAGGGTTAGGGTTAGGGTTAGGGTTAGGGTTAGGGTTAGGGTTAGGGTTAGGGTTAGGGTTAGGGTTAGGGTTAGGGTTAGGGTTAGGGTTAGGGTTAGGGTTAGGGTTAGGGTTAGGGTTAGGGTTAGGGTTAGGGTTAGGGTTAGGGTTAGGGTTAGGGTTAGGGTTAGGGTTAGGGTTAGGGTTAGGGTTAGGGTTAGGGTTAGGGTTAGGGTTAGGGTTAGGGTTAGGGTTAGGGTTAGGGTTAGGGTTAGGGTTAGGGTTAGGGTTAGGGTTAGGGTTAGGGTTAGGGTTAGGGTTAGGGTTAGGGTTAGGGTTAGGGTTAGGGTTAGGGTTAGGGTTA